>NW_027592023.1:0-65320 GCF_964213995.1 Mustelus asterias
AAATATGTGGGGTGACGGGAATCGGGCCTGGGTGGGATTATGGTCGGTACAGACTCGATGGGCCGAATGGCCTCCTTCTCTACTATAGGGATTCTATGATCTACGATCTAAGTCAATTCCATTCAGCCGCTTCTGCTGCTTTCCTGCTCCCATTCTCCTTGTCCACTAAGCTAAACCTTACCCTGCTGATTTTGGGCTGCCCCGAATCCATGTCTTTCTCTCCTTTCTCTTATTGTCCCTCATGTCTTCTCCAAGTTTATCTGGCCCAGCTCCTGCTCATTTCAAACCACCAAATTGCTGACCATCCAACTTGCTTTTCCAACTCCCATGCTAATACACAAAATAAATGTTTTAAGTTTACTCAGGAACTGTGCCCCCTCCCTTTCAAATCTGCCATCCGTATCCCCCTTCTCGAAATAAAATCCACTCTCAACTATTGCCAAACTGAGCCCATCCAACGTTTATTGCGAGGGGAATTGATTACAAAAGTAGGGAAGTTATCTGTTAATTGCCAGGGCACTGGTGAGACCACATTTGTTGTATTGTGTACAGTATTGGTCTTCTTATCTAAGGAAAGATGTAAATGCACTAGAAACAGTTCAGAGGCGGTTTACTAGACTAATACCAAGAATGGACGGATTGTCTTATGAGGAAAGGCTGGGCAGGTTAGATTTGTATCCGCTGGAGTTTAGAAGAGTAAGAGACAACTTGATCGAAACCTTTAAGATCCTGAGGATTACTGACAGGGTGGATGTGGAGAGGATGTTTCCTCTAGTCAGAGAATCTAGAAGTAGGGATCACTGTTTAAAAATACACTTAAGATGGAGATGAGGAGAAAATTTTCTTTCAGATGGTCGTGAATTTCTGCAACTCTTCCTCAAAAGGCGATGGAAACAGAATCTTTAAATATTTTTAAGGCAGGTCCAGCTAGATTCTAGATTAACAAGGGGGGGGGTGCGAAAGGTTTTTGGGGGTCGGCAGGAATATGAGGTTTGAAGTTACCAGCAGATCAGTCATGATCCTATTGAATGGCAGAATAGGCTCGAGAGGCCAAGTGGCCTAATTCATATGATCCTGCGCTAATATATTAACAACTATTCTAGACAGCCAGAAGGGAAGAAACTTTCCCTCAACCCCTCTGAACCTTGACATGCATTAAGTAGAAATGGAGCAACAGTTTTATTACTATGCTTTGCCTCATCTGAAACTGCATTTTATTTGATGCACATATGATAACTAACAGATTAAAAACAGGAATTGATGCATTAAGTGTAGGACTGTCATACAGACTCAGAAAACTCCAGGATAAGACATTGGACTGGGAAACATCTGATATGTGCTTGGAATCATCCATTGCTCTTCTCATTCCTGATGAGGGAGAAAAATCAGCCAGATTCCTGATTATTGCACAGGGGGCCCTCTGGGAATAGCATAGGAAACACCACAGCGGGTCATCATTTCAGGTCTCTGGTACTGCTAGTAGCTCCACACCTGACCGACCTCCTTTAATATAATTTCCCTGCACTTACATATCATTAAATGTTTCAAGTGTTTAAGTTTCTGTCTAAAATTAGCTGATTGAAACTGATTCAATAGCGACTTTTAGTAATGTTTTCCATATTTGACAACTTCTTACTTATAAAAAATACCTTACCTCTCCCTTTATGCTTCACGTACTAATCCTAAATTGACATTTTCACACATCGATTCATTACTAAGTGGCGTCACTGACTGCTTATTCTTTAAATCCTTTCATAATTGTGAACAATTCTATTCTACCTCTTCTTAATCTTCCCTGTGCTAAAAACACACCCAAACTTTACATCGTCAAATCTCTGGCAATATTCTGCAGTATTTCTGCTTCTCATTTTCTACAGATGCTGTATCCTCTCTATAATGAAGTATCCAATACTGCATACAGTACTTCTGTGATGGCCTAAACACTACAAAGAACAAAGAAAATTACAGCGCAGAAACAGGCCCTTCGGCCCTCCAAGCCTGCACTGACCATGCTACCTGACTTAACTAAAACCCCTACTCTTCAAGGGACCATATCCCGCTATTCCCATCCTATTCATGTATTTGTCAAGACGCCCCTTAAAAGACACTATCATATCTGCTTCCACTACCTCACCCGGCAACGAGTTTCAGGCACCCACCACCCTCTGTGTAAAAAACTACCTCGTACATCTCCTTTAAACCTTGCCCCTCGCACCTTAAACCTGTGCCCCCTAGTAATTGACTCTTCCACCCTGGGAAAAAGCTTCTGACTATCCACTCTGTCCATGCCTCTCATAATCTTGTAGACTTCTATCAAGTCACCCCTCAACCTCCCTCGTTCCAGTGAGAACAAACCAAGTTTCCCCAACCTCTCCTCATAGCTGATGCCCTCCATACCAGGCAACATCCTGGTAAATCTTTTCTGTACCCTCTCCAAAGCCCCCACATCCTTCTGGTAGTGTGGCGACCAGAATTGAACACGATATTCCAAATGGGACCTAACTAAGGTTCTATAAAGCTGCAACATGACTTGCCAATTTTTAAACTCAATGCCCCGGCTGATGAAGGCAAGCATGCCGTATGCCTTCTTGACTACCTTCTCTACCTACATTGCCACTTTCAGTGACCTGTGTACCTGTACACCTAGGTCCCTTTGCCTATCAATACTCTTAACGGTTCTGCCATTTACTGTATATTTCCTATTTGTATTAGACCTTCCAAAATGCATTACCTCATATTTGTCCAGATTAAACTTTATCTGCCACCTCCCCGCCCAAGTCTCCAACTGATCTATATCCTGCTGTAACCTCTGATGGTCCTCATCGCTATCTGTAAATCCACCAACCTTTGTGTCGTCCGCAAACTTACTGATCAATCCACTTACACTTTCCTCCAAATCATTTATATTACAAACAGCAAAGGTCCCAGCACTGATCCCTGAGGAACGCCACTTGTCACAGCCTTCTATTCAGAAACGCACCCTTCCACTGCTACCCCTCGGTCTTCTTTGACCGAGCCAGTTTTGTATCCACCTTGCCAGCTCACCTCCGACTCCATGCGACTTCACCTTCTGCAACAGTCTGCCATGAGGGACCTTGAAAAGGCCTTACTGAAGTCCATGTACACAACATCCACTGCCCTACCCCCATCAATCATCTTCATCAGTTCCTCGAAAAACTCGATCAAGTTAGTGAGACATGACCTCCCCTTCACCAAACCATGTTGCCTCTCACTAATATGTCCACTTATTTCCAAGTGGGAATAAATCCTGTCTCGAAGAATACTCTCCAATAATTTCCCTATCACTGATGTAAGGCTCATCAGTCTGTAATTATCTGGTTTATTCTTGCTACCCTTCTTAAACAAAGGAACAACATTGGCTATTCTCCAATCCTCTGGGACCTCCCCTGTAACCAGTGAGAATACAAAGATTTCTCTCAAGGCCCAGCAATTTCCTCCCTTGCCTCTCTCAGTATTCTGGGGTATATCCCATCAGGCCCTGGGGACTTGTCTACCTTAATGTGTCTCAAGAACCCCAATACTTCCTCCTCTCTGATCTCAACATGACTCACATTATCTACACACCCTTTCCCAGACTCATCATCCACCAAGTCCTTCTCTCTTTGGTGAATTCTGACACAAAGTACTCATTTAATACCTCGCCCATTTCCTCTGGCTCCATGCATAGATTCCCTCCCTTGTCCTTGAGTGGACCAACCCTCTCCCTGGCTACTCTCTTGCTCTTTATATATGTATAAAAAGCCTTGGGATTTTCCTTAATCCTGTTGGCCAAGGTTTTTTCGTGCCCCCTTTTAGCCCTCCTTACTCCTTACTTAAGTTCATTTCTACTTTCCTTGTATTCCACACTTGCTTTTTGTGTTCCCAGCTTCCTAGCTTTGACAAATGCTTCCTTTTTCTCTTTGACTAGGCTCACAATATCTCTCGTTATCCAAGGTTCCCAAAACTTGCCAAACTTATCCTTCATCCTTACAGGAATGTGCCGGTCCTGAATCCCTATCAGCTTACACTTGAAAGCCTCCTACATGCCAGATATTGATTTGCCCTCAAAGATCTACCTTGTTCAGATTCATTTTCTCGTTTCTGTATTCATTGCCCAAATACATAGAACCCAGAATCCTATTTGTTGCTTTTGTCTTTATTCCATCTGCAATGCTTTATGTATCTGTATCTCTCTTGCACCAGTGCACTGAAAAATTGACTATTTAGGGTGTATTTCTAATGTCTGTTCTCTTCCCCCAAGTGTGTCACTTCACAATTGACTCTGTTGAACAGCATTTGTCACACATCTACTCGCATCCTATCACATCAATGCCCTCCTGTCTCTTCAGCGTGGCAAAAATAACCATGTGAAACTCACTGTCTACGCAGAGGCTTGAAGGATGATCCCTTGAGCAAGATGCTGGAGGGCAGCGAGTGCCCCCATAAGATGACAGGCAAAATAACAATTTCTATCTTTAGGTAAGTGAAACAACAAATAAGATAAGCAAGGAGAATAAAGGGAATCCACATATCTTCTATAGGCATATAAATAGTAAAAGGTTGGGTAAAAAGAGTGGGGCCGATTGTAGAAGAAAAAGGGGATTTACGCATGGGGGCATGGCTGAGGTACTAAATGATTAGTTTGCATCTGTCTTTATCAAGAAAGATGTTGCCAAACTCAATGAAAAAGGAGGTAGTTAAGCAGCTTGATGTGCTAAAACCTGATCAAGAGTAGGTATTAAGCTGGTTGTAATTCAAGTCCATAAGTCACGAGGACTGGATGAGATGCATCAAAGGATACAAAGGGGGGAAACTGCAGTCATAATTTTCCAATCCTCCTTAGATCCAGAAACGGGGCTAGGTGACTGCAGAACTGCAAAAATTACATCCTTCTTCGAAAAAGGATAGAAGGATAAGCCCAGCAACTACAGGCTTATTAAAAAAAAAACAAATTACTGCAGATCCTGAAATCTGAAACCAGAAGAAAAAAATGCTGGAAAATCTCAGCAGGTCTGGCAGCATCTGTAAGGAGAGAAAAGAGCGGATGTTTCGAATCTGGATGACCCTTTGTCAAAGCGGCTTTGACAAAGGGTCATCTGGACTCGAAGCGTCAGCTCTTTTCCCTCCTTACAGATGCTGCCAGACTTGCTGAGATTTTGCAGCATTTTCTCTGTTGGGAACTACAGGTTTACTGTTTGTTTTCTACATAAATGTTATAAACATAAATGATAAAAATGATAATGTGGGGGGAATGATAAGCAAGTTTGTAGATGATACCAAGATTGGTAGGGTGGTTAATAGTGAAGGTCGTAGGCTACAGGAAGATATAGATGGGTTGGTCAGATGGGCAGAGCAGTGGCAGATGGCATTTAAGTCTGATAAGTGTGGGGTGATGCACTTTGGAAGAAGTAACAAGACAAGGGAGTATTCAATAAATGGCAGGCCGCTTGGAAGCTCAGAGAAACAGATGAATCTTGGGGTACTTATTCACAGATCCCTGAAGGCGGCAGAGCAGATGGATAGGATAGTTATGAAGACATATGGACCACTTGCTTTTATCAGTCATGGCATAGAGAATAAGAGCAAGGAAGTAATGTTGGAGCTGTACAGAACATTGGTTAGGCCACAACTGGAGTACTGTGCACAGTTCTGGTCACCTCACTATCAGAAGGATGTGACTACAGTAGAGGGGGTATAGAGGAAATTCAACAGGATGTTGCCTGGGATGGAGCATTTGAACAATAAGGAGAGACTAGATAGGCTTGAATTGTTTTCTTTAGAGCAGAGAAGGCTGAGGGGGACATGATTGAGTTGTGAAAGATTATGAGGGGTATAGACAGGGTGAATAGGAAGCAGCTGTTTCCCCTTGATTGAGGGGCCAATCATGAGGCGGCATATTTTTAGGGTAAGGGGAAGGAGATTCAGATGGGGATTTGAGAAAAAAACCTTTCACTCAAGCGGGTGGTGGAAATCTGGAATGCATTGCCTCGGAAGGTATTAGATGCCAGAAACCTTACAATCTTTAAAAAGTATTTGGATGAGCACTTGAAACATCATAATATTCAAGTAAATGGAAATAGTGCTGGAAAACAGGATTAGCATGACTTTAGTGTTAGTTATTGCTGGTGCAGGCTCAGTGGGCGTAAGGGCCTTTTCTGTGCTCTGCAACTCTATGACTCTATAACTGGGCAGTCAGTTTAATCTCAGTGGTGGGGAAGGTTTAGAATAGAATATCTACAGTGCAGGAGGTGGTAATTCAGCCCATCAAGCCTGCATCGACCGCAATCCCACCCAGGCCCTATTTCCGTAACCCCACATATTTACCCTGTTAATCCCCGACACTAGGGTTAATTTAACATGGCCAATTAACCTAACCTGCACATCTTTGGAGTGTGGGAGGAAACCGGAGCACTTGGAGGAAAGCCATGCAGACACGGGAAGAATGTGCAAACTCCACACAGACAGTGACCCTCGGCAGAATAGAACCCAGGTCCCTTGGCACTGAGGCAGCAGTGTTTACCACCGTGTTACCGTGCCGCCCCAAAGATGAGAATTCAGGACAAAATTAACTGACACTTGGGGAAAATACGGATTAAGGAAAGACAGCATGAATTCGTTAAAGGCAAATCATGTCTTTTGATGATGTAACAGGAAGAGTGGATGAGAGTAATGTGATTAATGGACTTTCAAAAGGTGTTTGCGAAAATGTCAAATAACAGGCTTGTGAGCAAAGTTGAAGCCCACAGAATAAAAGGGTTAGTGACAACAGAAATACAAAATTAGTTGAGCAATAGGAAACAGAGTAGCAGTGATTGGTTGTTTTTCAGACTAGTTTAAAGTGGAGTTCCACAGCAGTCAGTGTTAGGACCCTTGCTTTTCTTGATATAAGTGACCTTGACTTGGGTGTGCAGGCATAATTCCAAATTTTGCGGATGACTCAAAACTTGGAAGTGTTGCAAACCGTGAGGAGGTTGGTGTTAAACTTCAAAAGGACATCGGCTGCTGGAATGGGCAGAAAGTGTCAGATGAAATTTAATGAAGTGTGAAGTGATTCATTCTGGTAGGGAGACAATATAAAACAAAGGATAGAACTCTATAGGGGGTGCAAGAGCAGAGTATATGTGGGTAAATCACCAAAGGTGGCAGGGCAGGTTGAGAGAGTGGTTAATAAAAGCATCCTGAGCTCTATATATACGGGCAAAAAGCACAAAAGCAAGGAAGTTATAATCAATCTTAAGATCAATCAATTGGTTTGACCTCAATTGGAATGATGTGTTTAATTCTGGCACCCCAATTTAGGGAGGGTATGAAGGCATTGGGGAGAATACAGAAAAAATCACGAGAATGTTTCCAAGGATGAGGAACTTCAGTTGCATGGATAGATTAGAGAAGCTGGGACTGTTCTCTTTACAGGTTGAGAGGAGGTTTGATGGAGATGTTCAAAAAACACAATTCCAATGTCTTCTATAAGCATTTAAATAATAAGTGCTAAAATAAAGTGAGGGCCGATTAGGGACAAGAAAAAAAAAGGAGATTTGCATGCAGAGGCAGGAGAAGTAGCAGAACTATTAACCGAGTACTTTGCATCTATCTTTACAAAGGAAGAGGATGCTATCCAGGCCGAAATGAGAGAGGAGGTAACTAGAATACTCAAGGAATGTACAATTGAGAAGGAGGAGGTGTTAGAAAGGCTATCTTTATTTAAAATTGATAAGGTGCCAGGACTGGATGAGATGAGATATAAACACACAGAGGGATCTGGGTGTGCAAGTCCACAGATTCTTAAAGGTGGCAGCACAGGTGGAAAAGGTGGTGAAGGCGGCATATGGCATGCTTGCCTTTATTGGACGGGGCATGGAGTATAAAAGCTGGCATATGATGTTGCGGTTATATAGAACGTTGGTTAGGCCACATTTGGAATACTGCGTCCAGTTCTGGTCGCCACACTACCAGAAGGACGTGGAGGCTTTGGAGAGAGTGCAGAAAAGGTTTACCAGGATGTTGCCTGGTATGGAGGGTATTAGCTATGAGGAGGGATTGAGTAAACTAGGGTTGTTTTCCTTGGAAAGACGGAGGTTGAGGGGCGACCTAATAGAAGTTTATAAAATTATGAAGGGCATAGATGGGGTGAACAGTAGGAAGCTTTTTCCCAGGTCAGGAATGACAAACACAAGAGGTCACAAGTTCAAGGTAAGGGGGGCAAGGTTCAATACAGATATGCGGGGGACGTATTTTACACAGAGGGTGGTGGGGGCCTGGAATGCACTACCAAGCAAGGTGGTTGAGGCAGACACGCTAGGATCATTTAAGACTTATCTAGATAGCCACATGAACAGACTGGGAACAGAGGGATACAAACGGATGGTCTAGTTAGGAACACATGATCGGTGCAGGCTTGGAGGGCCGAAGGGCCTGTTCCTGTGCTGTACTGTTCTTTGTTCTTTGTATCCAAGGATACTGTTTAAAGTTTTTAGAAGTTTATTTGTTAGTGTCACAAATAGGCTTACATTCACACTGCAATGAAGTTACTGTGAAAATCCCCTAGTCGCCACACTCTGGCGCCTTTCGGGTACACTGAGGGAGAATTTAGCATGGCCAATGCACCTAACCAGCACGTCTTTCAGACTGTGGGAGGAAACTGGAACACCTGGAGGAAACCCACACAGACACGGGGAGAATGTGCAAAACTCCACACAGACCAGTGACCCAAGCCAGGAATCAAACCCGGGTCCCTGGCGCTGTGAGGTAGCAGTGCTAATCACTGTGCCATCGTGCTGCCCCACTGAGAGAGGTGAGAGTGAAAATTTCACTAGTGATAATCTTCCAGTCTTCCCCAGACACAGGGGTAGTGCTGGAGGAAAGAAGAATTGCAAACTTGTACAAGAAATGTTTGACTTCAATGGAAGAGAAGTTTCTGAAAACAATAGTTCAGGACAAAACCAACAGTCACTTAGATAGGAACGGAAAAATTAAGGAAAGCCAACATGGATTCATTAAGGGAAAATCATGTTTAACTAATTTGCTGGAGTTTTCTGAGGTAGTAACAGAGAAGTTTGACAGGGTAACGCTGTTGATTTTGTGTATGTGGATTTTCAATACAGTGCCTCACAAAAGACTTGAGTAAAATTCTAGCTCATGGAATAAAAGGGAAAGTAGGCACTTGGATAAGAAATTGGCTGAGTGGCAAGAAACAAAGATAGGTGGTAAATAGTTTGTAGTGGAGATCCGCAGTAGTCAGTGTTCGGATCCTTGATCTTCCTGATATATATTAATGACCTAGACAAGAACAAAGAAAATTACAGCACAGGAACAGGCCTTTCGGCCCTCCAAGCCTGCACCGACCATGCTGCCCGACAGAACTAAACCCCCCTACCCTTCTGGGGACCTTATCCCTCGATTTCCATCCTATTCATGTATTTGTCCAAACACCCCTTAAAAGTCACTATCATATCTGCTCCCACTACCACCTCCGGCAGTGAGTTCCAGGCATCCACCACCCTCTGTGTAAAAAGCTTGCCTCGTACATCTCCTTTAAACCTTGCCCCTCGCACCTTAAACCTGTGCCCCTCGTAATTGATTCTTCCACCCTGGAAAAAAGCTTCTGTCTATCCACTCTGTCCATGCCCCTCATAATCTTGTAGACTTCTATCAGGTCGCCCCTCAACCTCCGTCGTTCCAGTGAGAACAACCAAGTTTCTCCAACCTCTCCTCATATCTAATGCCCTCCATGCCAGGCAACATCCTGGTAAATCTTTTTTGTACCCTCTCCAAAGCCTCCACATCCTTCTGGTAGTGTGGCGACCAGAATTGAACACTATATTCCAAGTGCGGCCTAACTAAGGTTCTATAAAGCTGCAACATGACTTGCCAATTTTTAAACTCAATGCCCCAGCCGATGAAGGCAAGCATGCCGTGTGCCTACCATCCTTCATTACCTCACATTTGTCCAGATTAAACTCCATCTGCCATCTCTCCGCCCAAGCCTCCAACCGATCTATATCCTGCTGTATCCTCCGATGGTCCTCATCGCTGTCCACAAATCCACCAATCTTTGTGTCATCCGCAAACTTATTAATCAAACCAGTTACATTTTCTTCCAAATCATTTATATATATTACGAACAGCAAAGGTCCCAGCACTGATCCCTGAGGAACACCACTTGTCACAGCCCTCCATTCAGAAATACACCCTTCCACTACTACCCCCTGTCTTCTATGATCAAGCCAGTTCTGTATCCATCTTGCCAGCTCACTTCTGATCCCATGCAACTTCACCTTCTGCACCAGTCTGCCATGAGGGACCTTGTCAAAGGCCTTACTGAAATCCATGTAGACAACATCCACTGCCCTACCCTCATCAATCATCTTTGTTACTTCCTCGAAAAACTCCATCAAGTTAGTGAGACATGAACTCTCCTTTACAAAACCATGTTGCCTCTCGCTAATACGTCTACTTATTTCCAAGTGGGAGTAAATCCTGTCTCGAAGAATCCTCCTCAATAATTTCCCTACCACTGACGTAAGGCTCATCGGCCTGTAATTACCGGGATTATTCCAGACACTAGTGTGCAGGGCATGATTTCAAAATCTGCAGATGATATAAAGATTGGAAATATTGTCAATTGTGATAAGGATAGTCTTGAACTTCAAAACGACATAGACATGTTGGTGGATTGGGCAGACAAGTTGAAGATGAAGCTCAAGCAGAGAAATGTGAAGTGATTCATTTTGGCAGGAAGAATTTGAGAGACAATACAAAATAAAGGGAGACATTCTTAAGGAAGTGTAGCAACAAAGGGACCTTGAAGCACATGTGCATAAGTCATTGAAGGTGACAGGGCGTGTTGAAAGAGCAGTTAATAAAGCATATGGTATCTTAAGGGCATTGAGCACAAGAGTAAGCAGGTCAGGTTGAACTTGTATAGGACACTAATTCGGCCTGTGTTCCGTCCTGTGCGCCATACTTGAGGAAGAATATGAAGGCATTGGAGGCAGCACAGAGGAGATTCACAAGAATGATTCCAGGAATAAAAAACTGTCGCTATGAGGATAGATTGAGGGGGTTGAATCTGTTTTCCTTGGGAGAAAAGAAGGCTGAGAGGAGACTTGACAGAGGTATTCATAATCATGTGGGGTATGGACAGGGTAAATAGTGAAAAACTGTTCCCTCTTAAGAGAGCACAGATTCAAAATAAGTTCGAGCTCGAGAAGCTAGGGTTCAAATTAAAAAGCAGAACATCAAATGTAACAATCTCTAGATTACTACTTGCGCCATGCGCAAATTGGCCTAGAGACAAACAAATTAGAAGTTTAAATGACTGGATGTTCAAATTATGGGACATTGACACCAAAACTGGAGAAAAATTAGAGTCCATTTGATGCAAAGAGAGGAGAATTATAATGAGAAAATGAAAAAATGCAGTAATGCTAAACAAATATTTTATGCCAGTCTTCATAGTAGGAGACACAAAGATATTGGATATCATGGGAAACTAAGAAACTGAGGAACTTAAAATAAGTAATATTGGCCAAGAAAATGCACTGGAGAAATGAACAGCATTAAAAGGAGACAATTTCCTTGGATCCAATTACCTGTAACTCAGGGTTTAAAAGTGGTGACTTCTATCATCCATAACATTCAGATTATGGATTGGAAGTTAGCAACTGTAATCCTGCTGTTCAAGAGAGGAGGAAGTGTGGATACATGGAACTAGAGGCCAGCTAGCCCGATAGCAGTACAGAAAATGTTAAAATCCAATATTAAGGAAGTATGTGGGAATAGGACACTTGAAAAATCACAATATGATTGGGCAGAATCAACACTGTTTTATGAAAAAAAAATGACAACTCTATTATATAGAGATTTTGAGAGTATAAATAGCAAGGTAGATAAGGGGTGACCAGTGGATGTGGTCTGTTTGGATTTTCAGAAGGCTTTCAATAAGGTGTCTCACACAAGGCTGTTACACAAGATTAGGGCTCATGGTATTGGGGGTAATAAATGAGAATAGATTAAGGATTAGTTAACAGACAGAAAACTGAATCAGAATGAACAAGTTATGTTTGGAATGACAGGGCGTAATTCGTGGAATGTTGCAAGGATCAATGGTTGAGTTCTTGCTATTTACAATTTAGCTCAATGATTTAGATGAGAAAACCATGGGAGAGATTCTCTGGTCCCGCCCGCCACGGGAATTGTAACAGGTGGACAGAAAATTCTATGGACCATTTAAATGTCCATTGACCTCCAGCGGGTATTTCCAGTCTTGGCGCTTGCGCAGCCGGAAATTCTCGCCTCATGTAACAAATCCAAGTTTGCTGACAATGTAAAACTAGTGGGAAACTAAACTGTGAAGGTTATGCAAAGGGTAATCTGGTATCTGCTGGATAAATTACTGGGCAAGATGGTGGTGATTGGAATATAATGGGCGGAAGTGTGAAATTATTCACTTTGGTAGGAAGAATAAAAAGGCAGACTTTTTTCCTTAAGATGAGAAACCCAATAAATGTTGATACTCAAAGAGAAATTTGGGAGTTCCTATACATGAATGACAGGGAGTTAATATACAAAGGCATCAAAGTACAAGTGTGAGGATGCCTTGCTGCAATTGTACAAGGCTTTGATGAGCCTATATCTGGATTACTCTGTACATTTATGGTCCCTGTACCCAAGGAGGGAGATATTTGCCTCAAAGCAGTGCAACAAAGGTTCATTAGACCGATTCCTAGGATGAGAGGTTTGTCCCAAGAGAAGAAATGGAACAGAATGGGTCGACATGGTGGCACAGTGGTTAGCACAGCTGCCTCACAGCACCAGGGATCCAGGTTCGATTATAGAATCCCTACAGTACAGAAGGAGGCCACTCGGACCATTGAGCCGGCAACAACCATAATCCCACCCAGGTCCTATTCCATTAACCCCACATATTTACCCTGCTAATCCCCTGACACTAAGGAGCAATTTAGCATGGCCAATCCACCTAACCCGTACATCTGTGGGAGGAAACAGGGGCACCCGGAAGAAACCCACACTGACACGGAGAGAATGTGCAAACTCCACACAGACAGTGGCCCGAGGCCGGAACTAAACCCGGATCCCTAGCACTGTGAGGCAGCAGTGCTAACCACTGTGTCACCGTGCCACCCTAGCCCCAGCTTGGGTCACTGTCTGTGTGGAGTCTGCACGTTCTCTGCACGTGTCTGCATGGGTTTCCTCCGGGTGCTCTGGTTTCCTCCCACATTCCGAAAGATATGCTGGTTAGGTGCATTGGCCATGCTAAAATTCTCCCTCAGTGTACCCAAACAGGCGCCGAAGTGTGGCGACTAGGGGATTTTTATAGGAAATTCATTACACTGTTAATGTAATGTGACTAATAAATAAACTTAAACTCACTAAAAGTTAGAAAACTGAGAGATAACTTCATTGAATCATTAAGACTCTGAAACAACCTGACAGGGTAGATGTCTCCCCAGCTGGAGAGTCTAAAACCAAGGCTCATAGTCTCTGGATAAGGGGCAAACCATTTAGGACTGAGATGGAGAAAAATGTCTTCACTCAAATGTGGTAGTGAACCTTTGAAAACCCCCAAGGACTGTGGATATTCAGTCAATGAATATATGAAACTTTGGAAACTAGGAAAATCAAAGGATTGGGTAGGAAAGTGGAATTGAGCAGGGAGATCAGCCACGATTTTACTGAATGGTAGAATATCCAAAAGGTCCTTTGGTCTATTCTTACTCCTATTTCTTATGTCTTTGACACTGTGGAAGCTGCACTTAACCTCAATTAGTTAGACATGTCTATTTCAGATAGCCAAACCATTTGCAGTACACAATTTTGAATTGTGTCAGGCTTACCTTTTGAACAATGCGTGCCAGCATTTGAAGTGCCAGAGTTCGCTGCTGAATTATCTGACTGCGAGCTAAATGAAACAGCTCTTGCAGTGAGTACCCAGCTTGCTAAAAGAAACAAACCATTAGTTAGGAGATAATTAAAGCAAATAAGAGTTAAGAAATTTTGGGCAGTTTGCCAACTTCTCACTGTGTCTCAGCTCTGTGCCACCATAATGCAAAAAGAAAGCAGCTATGTGCATTTACATAAACTGATTGTTTTAAAGCAGTTTACAGCCAACAAAGTGTAGTAACTGCTGTAAAAGGGGGAAACGTGACAGCCAATTTGCACACAGCAAGTTCCTAAAACAGCAATGTGATAATGATGAGATAATCTATTTTTGTGATGTCGGTTGAGGGATTAAACATCGGCCGGAACTTGGGGGAGAGCTCCCCTCCTCCCTTCTTTGAATAGCGTGAATCTTGGGCCTTGTAAGTTTCCTATGTGGCCATTTTAGTGGAGGTGGGATCAGGATGGGGTGGGCTACCTGTCCCGCCTCTTGGTAACCATTTTGGCTGGCTAGAAGGCTTATCAAGGCCAATTAAAAGGAAGCCAACTGGAATTTTCCAGTTTCCTACATTGGCAGGAGCCAGTTTAGGTACCTGGAGGCAGACAGCCAGCACCAGGCCAGGGCAATATTGCTCTAGGCAGACCTTGAGACCCTCCTTGCCTGCCTGGCTGTGAGGGCAGCCTGTAGAAAGGCTTGACCTCATTGCAGAAACCTGCAAGTATATAATGGATCTTGAAACTGCTTATTTCTTGCTGTCACTGTGCACATGGTTAAAGTTGGTTGCTACTAGTTGTTCCTTCGAGTTGCAAAGAATTTCTGATATGTTTCATACATTTAAGATATTAATATCAATGGTTCAATTGCTGCCGTGGTATTTTGATGGGAACTCACTTAACTGATCAGCTAAAATGTCATAAACATACAAATTGAATCATACCATTTCATTTGAACAACCTGCATAATTTCATTGCCTGTGGATGGTTCACTGAATAATATAAAATACAATCTTTAATGAGCTTAGTTCACATAAATTAAGAGATTTGAATTGATAATATAGCAAGGCTACAAAGGCAGAGACTGTTCTCCTTAGAGCACAGAAGGTTAAGGAAGACTTAATAAGAAGGATTCAAAATTGAGTTTTGGTGGAGTAAATAAGGAGAAGTTAGATTCTCGGGCAGAAGTGTCAGTGGCCAGGGGAGACAGATTTGATTCAGGAATGTTAGCCTTATGGTTATGCTACTTCCGGTAATTCCAAGGCATAGATTAATAATCCAGAGACGCGAGTTCAAATCTCACCCTGGCATCTGAAAAATTTAAATTCAAGTAATCAAATAAATCTGGAATTTAAAAAAACTGTCGATAAAGACGTCCAGTAATGACTCAATTGTTGTGAAACCCTATCTGCTTCATTACCCGGTCAGGTCTATATGTGACCCCAGACTCACTGAAACGTGGCTGACTCTTAACTACTACTCTCTGAAATGGCCTAGCAGGACACTCAGTTAAGGGCAATATCCTGTGAATGAATAAAAAAAAGTGTTATTTATGATCTGTAATTATGATTTGTAATGCACTACTTGAAAGAACTACTCCAAAGAAAACGGGATAAAAGCCTGAAAAGGAAAAATTTGCATGGCTGTGGAGAAACAGCAGGATAGTGGGGCTAATTGGATAGTCTATCAAAGAGCCAGGACAAGCATAGCAGACCAAATGGCTTCCTTCTGTGCTGTAAGACTCTAAGATCCAAGGCTGCTCAGTCATCAGTCTGAGGCCGCCTTTAAGATGCCACTAATCAGAAGCTCGCTGGCAGCGTTTTACCAAATAAGGAGTGAGCACCTGCATTTCAATGATCAACTTTACACCCGCCTCACTTACTGTTTTGACACTTCGGGAAAAATACTGAAATTTACCGCTTCACTAATCTGTATCTTAACTCCATTTATCCACTCCATAGCCCTTAAAGTGATCTACTGATATCAGCTTTGAAATTTTCAACTGATCCTGAGCCTCACCAGCCTTTTTGAAGGGGAGGGAGAAGTTGCAGATTTCCCTCACTTTGTGTGCAGAAGTGCTTCCTGACATCTCGCTGAACAGCCTAATTTTAAGGTTAAGCCTTCTGGTTCTGGACTCCCGCATTCAGAGGAAATAGTTTCTGTCCATCCGCCCTAATAAATCCTTTAATCATCTTAACCACCTCAATTAGATCACCCCTTAATCTTCTTTACTCAGGGGAATAAAGGCCCACTCTAGGCAATCTGGCTTCATTATTTAACCCTTTTAACCCAGGTGCCATTCTGATGAATTCATACTGTACGTCCTCCAAGGCCAAAATATCCTTCCCAAGATGCAGTTCCCAGAATGAACATAGTACTCTGGAGCTCAGTACAGTTGGAAGATAACTTCCATCCATTTATAGTACAGCCTTCACTTTAACAAATGTGGAACGCAGCTCCAAAGCATTCAGTGTAAGATGAAATAATATAATGTCTAACCTCTTGCTGCTCTCCATGATGGTGCAGTCCCAGGTGAGTTGGAAGATCAACATCTGGAGGTATCAAGTCACCATGGAAACTGAACCTTGCTTGCATCTCCTGAATGTGGAGCAAAAAGGCATTAAATTACATGTTTCTGATAAAAGAAGAGAGGATATGTTGCTGTTCATTGTGCAAGTTAGTTTTCAATATATTCAGTGTTTGGTGGATTTATTGCTTCAAGAGTCTGATCAAGGAGGAATTTGCTATGTAAATGTTTGCAGAGCCACATCAGCATTTCAAGTTCTCCTCTGCGTCTAAATCAGAGAGCTCCTCAATAAGCGCACACACACCGCTCAGCTCAAGCATCCCTAAAAGGCAAGAGCTATGCTGTCCCACTGGCCCTCACAAATCCATGACAGGGCCATTCAGTCCCACAGCATCTCCCTGCTCTGTGACAGGGCCACTCAGTCTCAGTCCCTTGCTGCTCTGTGACAGGGCCACTCAGTCCTACAGCCTCTTGCTGCTCTGTGACAGGGCCTCTCAGTCCTACAGCCTCTTGCTGCTCTGTGACAGGGCCACTCAGTCCCACAGCCTCTCACCCTCGGTGACAGGATCACACAGTCCCAGTCTCTCACTGCTCTGTGATAGGGCCACTCTGTCCCAGTCTCCCGATGCTCTGTGACAGGGCCTCCCAGTCCCACAGTCTCTTGTTGCTCTGTGATAGAGCCTCCGAGTCCCAGTCTGTCACTGCTCTGTGGCAGGTAGTCTCAGTCCTCAGTCTCTGACGTAAGGAGTAACTGTTATACAGAAACTGGTACTGCTCACCTTGTTAGTTTTCTGTCGCCTGGGTTTGGGCAGATC
The DNA here is from genome assembly GCF_964213995.1 of Mustelus asterias. Taxonomy (NCBI): domain Eukaryota; kingdom Metazoa; phylum Chordata; class Chondrichthyes; order Carcharhiniformes; family Triakidae; genus Mustelus; species Mustelus asterias. The sequence continues at coordinate 17,236 of NW_027592023.1, forward strand.
TTTCATCCATTCTAGTTTTTCATATTCCGGTTCATCCATGTGGACCCACCCTTTCTCAGGCTTCAATGGAATACCAACCTCTGTAAAGATTCAACAATATTGTAATGAGTTGGTCTGCAATCCTGTCACCTACCTGAGTACAGTACACACTCACACATCACTTGGTCTTGCACATGTCCAGCTCACCACCTACACAATTGTGTCACTCCCCTCCTACAGTCTGCTGATGTGCAGGCATAATGAAGGAGGTAGTCATCAACTTCAAGAAGCATAGTGGAGGACATGCCCTTGCCTGCGTCAACAGGGATGAAGTGGAAATGGTCAAGAGCTTCAAGTTTCTAGGTGCCCAGATCACCAACAACCTGTCCTCATCCCTCCATGCCAACACTATAGTTAAGAAAGCCACTACTTTCTCAGGAGGCTAAGGAAATTTGGTATGTCTGCTACAATCTTCACTAATTTTTACCGATGCACCATAGAAAGCATCCTTTCCGGAGTAGCACAGCTTGGTATGGCTCCTGTTCTGACCAAGACCACAAGAAACCACAAAGGATTGTGAACGTAGCCCAGTCCATCACACAAACAAGCCTCCCAAATATTGGCCCCGTCTACACTTCCCACTACCTCGGAAAAGCAGCCAGCATAATCAAGGACCCCAGACATACTCTCTTCCACCTTCTTCCATCGGGAAAAAGATATTGAAAAAGTCTGAGGTCATGTACCAATCGATTCAAGAACAGTTTCTTCCCTAATGCCATCAGACTTTTGAATGGACCTACCTCATACTAAGTTGATCTTTCTCCAAACCCTAGCTATGACTGTAACACTCCATCCTGCACCCTCTCCTTTCCTCCACTATGAACAGTATGCTTTGTTTGAATAGCGCGCAAGAAACAATACTTTTCACTGTATATTAATACGTGTGACAATAATAAATCAAATCAAAAAATACCTACATTGGTTTAGGCATGAACCTGGGTTCATTATTACAAGCACACAACTTTAAATCTATCATCTCACAAATATATGGAATACAAGTACTATATTGTACAGAAGTCCAGACAGTTGGAATGAAATCCAGCGCAGACTTACAGAATAAGAAGGAATCTCATGTTAAATGCACCTTGGCACTCCCAATCCTAATTGTCCTGGAACCACAAAACTGGCTGAAATCCAATCCTGACTAAGAATCCAACTGCAATACTCAAGTCATTAAATGGTTGCTGTTGACCATGAGATTCACTGATACAAGAAAATTGTAGGGAGATTTCATATTGTTCCCTAGCTGGTCTTTGGATGGTAGGACCGCAGTCAATTAAGCAGACAGTTAAGGCAAGGTGCACACAGGATTGGGAAAGACAAATAGTGCAGGAGTAAAGAACGGTTTATAAATCAGAGGCACCAGATAGGAGGCACTCAAGATGGGCTGGGTTACATGTGCATAAATGCACAGAGCATGGTCAAATAAGGTCAGTGAGCTGCAGGCACATGTCACCACATGGGACTATAATATAGAGACAATAACAGTGAATTGACTTAAATCAAGGCAAGATTCAGACTTAATCCTGGCTACAAGTTATTCAGAAAAGGTAAAGGGAAATAAATGGAGGATCAAATAAACTATTGTAGGATTGGAAAGGAATGGTGTAGCTGAGAATGCAAAGACAGAATATTTCGCTAGAATTAAGGATCAATAGGGGAGCTATTATATTACTGAGTACGTACTATAGGCCACCAAATCGTGGAAAGAAGAGAGAGGAGCAATTATGCAGGCTAGTTATAAGAAGATGCACAAACTGGACTATCAATAATGGGAACTCCAATTATTCAACTATAGACTGGGGTGTAACAAAGGACAGAGGGGAAGGAATTCCTGAAATGGGTACAAGAAAATTTGTGCTTCCAGCCTGCCAAGGAAAGAAGCAGAGCAGGATCTAGTTTTTTTGGAATGAAGTGCCATGTGGAACATATTTCAGCCAGGAGTATTTAGGGAACATTGATCATATCATCAGGTTATAGGAAACTGTAAAAATATACTACTAAAAGAGGGTTAGCAGCAGTGAGTTACAAATAGATATCAAAAACTGCTCAGTAAAACAGTAACTGAATGCCAGCAGCCCTTCAAGAAAAGATGGTTCAGGGACAGAATAGACATAACCACAGAGGGAAAAGGAAATGCAGCCAAAGCCAGATGTCCATAAAAGAAATCAAAACTATGAGACAAAAAAAGTAAAATTCATAACACAGTAGAGAACTGTGGTAGCATGGCCCTTAAAGGGACATTACCCGAGGGCCACATGATCCAACCAGACCCTATGGATTGTCAGGACAGAAAGCTGAGCCAATCAGGACCAAGGGCACACACTCTAGGTCCCGCAGTGAGAGCCTGGGAGGAGTTATTCAGCTGTATAGTGATGCGCGATATAACACACGAGAGGCGTGATGTACTCGGAAAATAAAGGCTTTTATTGACAACAATAACAGAGCTACCATATACAGTACACGATCCCAGACTAAAGGGTCACCAGGCAGAGCAGTGACCTTTATACCTCTCCCAGGAGGTGGAGCCGACTGGGGTGTACCATAACAACTATATTAACAGGTAGAACAGCCCAACCCTAACCCCAACAGTAACATATATACAGACTCATAGTACTGGCCAGACCATGGCTCAGCACTACCTAGTGGGAACCAACAATGGTTCACCACATATAGTTAATTCAGACTGACCTTCTGTGTATATAATTATTTACTGTTGGCAATAAAGCCTTTGTTAATTGAAGACAAATCGAGTCGTCCTTGATTTATTCCGAAAACCAAAATTGAGACTGATCCCTGGTTCTAGACACCCTACTCAAGAGAAACATCCTCTGAGCATTGGTGGGGGGGGGGGCAATCCTTGGTGGGAGTTTTGGTAATACCAATGTGGTGCGAGGGGGGATAAGTTAGTATGGGGGGGAAGCGAGTCACTTTGGAGGATGGTCAGTCAGAGGTTGCAGCGAGTCACATAGGTGGGGAGAGTCATGTGGGTGATTAGGTAGGAGATGCTGGTCTAGGTCTTTACAATAGTTACCCAGAAGTTAGAAGAGGTTTTAAGTCTACGAGCGGAATTTTACCGGCACAAGCACCCGAGGTTCGTACGATCCCACCCGAGGCCAACACAGAGTGTCGTTCTCTGAGCCTCTCCGGCCCCCGGAATCGAGGCAGGCATGCTGGTAAAATTCCAGCCTACATGTGTAATCCTGCCGGAAATCTCCGATTCAAATCACATTTTTGGACGGTTCCCAGTGCAGGGTAATTGTCCAGAGGAAACTTACACCTCTGGGCAATTGTCTGCAAACCCTTACCTGGGAACTTCTGAACGTGATTCCCCAGTGCATCTTTGGGGAACCCCACCAATCCAGTGCTGGGGAACTCGGAATTTACGGCCCCATGTGTTTCAATGAAATCAACTTATTCTTCAAAACTCAAGGAAATACAGGTCCAGTCTACTTAGCCTCTCCTCATAGAGCAATCTCCTCATCCCTGGAATCAGTCTGGTGAACTTTTGTTGCACTTCAGCGAGAGCAAGTATGCCCTTCATCAGGTATGGTGGCCGACAACGTACACAGTACTCCAGAGATGGTCCCAGTAAGGACCTCTATAATTATAGCAAGATTACTTTGTTATACTTTAATCCCTTTGTAATCAAAGCTAAAATACTATTGCTCTTCCTAATTGCTTATGATTTAGTTTGCAAAACAGTTTAAACAACCTCTCACTCCCACAGCCCCCTCCATTTTCTCACCTCCCCAGCACCCTCCCCTCACTCACCTCCCCAGTACCCTCCACACACTCTCACCTTCCCAGCACCCTCCCCTCACTCTCACAGTCCTCTCCACACTCTCACCTTCCCAGCACCCTCCCCTCACTCTGTCCTCTCCTCACTCTCACCTCCCCTCACTCTCACAGCCTCCTCCACACTCTCAACTCCCCAGCACCCTCCCCACTCTCACAGCCCCCTCCACACACTCTCACCTCCCCAGCACCCTCCCCTCACTCTCACAGCCCCCTCCACACTCACCTCCCCAGCACCCTCCCCTCTCTCACACCCCCCTCCACACTCACACCTTCCCAGCACCCTCCCAGCCCCCTCCACACACACTCACCTCTCCAGCACCCTCCCCCACTCTCACAGCACCCTCCACACTCTCACCTCCCCAGCACCCTCCCCTCACTCTCACAGCCCCCTCCACTCTCTGAGCTCCCCAGCACCATTCTCCCTCACTCCCACACCTCAATACCATTCCCCTCCTTTCCACAGCTCCCTCCACACTCACACCTCTCCAGCACCGGTCCCTTTCACATATGAACATACAAACAAGGTGGAGGCCATTCAAGCCTCAAGCCTGTTCCCCCATTTAATAAGATCAAGCCTGATCTTATAGTAACCTCAAATATGCATCCTGTCTAGCCCCCAATAGCCTATCACCCCGTTGCTTACCAAGAATCTATCCACCTCTGCCTTAAAAATATTCAAAGGCTCTGCTTCCACCATCTTTTCAGGAAGATATTTTCAAAGACTCACAGCCCTCAGAGAAAAAAATTCTCATCAGTCTGAAATGGGCCCATAAAACAATGAGACAATAACCAGATAATCAGTATAGTCCTGTAGGTTGGGAAATAAACTTTAGTCAGAATACGAACGATAATTCACCTGCTCTTCTTCGAATTGTGCCATTGGTTGTTTTATGTTCATCGGAGAGGGCAATCGGAGAGGGTTTAACTCTTCATCCAAAAGTCGGTGCCTCAGACAGTGTAGCATGTTCTCGGGACGGCACTGAAGTGTCAGCCTAGATTTTGTGCTAAAGTCTCTAAGGCAAAACTTGAATCCAAAACCTCTCTTTTGGTCTCAGAGGTGAGACTGCTGCCAACTAAGTCACTGCTAAGTGGCTCTCCCTGTGTTTGCAAATCAATCATGTTGTTGGAACCGAGTAGAGTGTGCCTCATTGTGCATTTAATCTGTGTGATATCTGACCAGAGAGTGCTTGATCCAACACTGAAAGGTAAGTGCTCCATTTCTCATTGCTAACATTCTTCACATATAAAAGAGCAGGAAATTCTAAAGGGGTTATATTATGATCTAGGTGTTATTAATACATTACTATGATTGGGTGATCTGTGATACAGAGCAGTCATTTTTAAAAAGTGAAATTTCATCTTCAGCTCCAGTCAGGTGGCAGAATCGCAGCTCTGTCACACAACAGTATATCCTAAACCCAAGGAGGAATGGCACAGTGTCACCTCCCCATGGTCTTGAATCAACGCATGCCAACACCTAGAGAGGATTCCTGTCTGGCAAAGAACAGCCCTGAAAATGTGATCAATTACACTGCAACACTCAATTCATTTTCCAATTAAGTGGTTTTTGTGGTACTTACAACTTTTCTCCCAAATTGGAGAAATGTTTTTATCCCTGCAATTTTAAGATATGTACTTTGGCTGTGGAGTGCTGTGCGGTGTTGGTCAATCCTGGGATAAACACAAAGTAGCAACATGCTCCTGACTCATCATGCTTTGTTCTCTGTTAAACAGTCAGGCTAACGCAAAAATGCCATCTTTTAGGCAGATCGCCCTGGAGTAAATTCAAGGGTAGCAACATGCCCCATCACCACTGTAGAGTTCCTCAGAGTTGTTTCCAAGGCCCAACCATCCTCAGCTGCTTCAATGACTTTTCCTTCATCAGAAGTGAGGATGTTCCCTGATGGTTGCCAAGTGTTCAGTTCCATTTGCAGCTCCTCAGATACTAAAGTAGTTTGGCTTGCACACAGCTGGATAACATTCAGGCTTTGGCTGATAAGTGGCAAATAACATTTGTGCCACACAATTTCTGCCAGGCAATGGCCATCTCCAACAAGAGAGAATCTAACTGTCTGCCCTTAGCATCCAATACATTAATCATCATGGAAGCCCCCACCATTAACATCCTGTGGGTTACCACTGACAAAATACTTAACTGGATCAATCATATAAATACCTTGGCTACAAGGGCAGGTCAGAAGCTGGGAATTCTGTGATGAGTGTGACTCATCTCCTGACTCCTCAAAGCTTGTCTACCATCTACAAAAACTAATCAAGAGTGTGATGGCATACTAGAACATTCTGTGGAACAAACGGACCTTGGCATGTTTGTCCACAGATCTTTGAAGACGGAAGGGCATATTAGCATAGTGGTGAAAAAGGCATATGGGATACCTGTTGGCAAAAGATGCCAGAGCACTAATTAAAAGAGAGCTGGGGAGTTCCTCCAATACTATCCTGGCCAACATGCATCCCTCAAAATGTCACCAAAACAGATTAATTGGTCATTCATTTTAATTCTGCTTGTGGGAGTTTATTGTCTGCAAACTGGCTGTCACATTTCCTTCACTATAACAGTAATTATAGTTCAAAAGTACTTAATTGGCTGTAACGTGCTTTGGGACATCCTGAAGTCTTGAAATACACTATATAAATTAGAACCCATAATGAGAAACTAAAATAAATTTGAGTTGAAGGACCATTGCAAAATACCATTCAGAAAAACTGAATGATGTGAAATATGTAATGTACTCAGGAAGTCTAACTAAGGTTAAGTTAATGAATACCTCCAATGCAACTGAAGAGATTCTGCATAGTTTTCCCAAACTGAGATATCATAGAATCCCTACAGTACAGAAGGAGGCCATTCGGCCCATCAATTCTGCACCGACCACAATCCCATCCAGGCCCCATTCCTGTAACCTCACACATTTACCTTGCTAACCTCCCTGACACCAGGGTCAATTTAGCATGGCCAATCCACCTAACCCGCACATCTTTGGACTGCGGGAGGAAACTGGAGCACCCGGAGGAAACCCACGCAGACACAGGGAGAACAAGCAAACTCCACACAGACAGTGACCAAGGCAATTGAACCCGGGTCTCTGGCGCTGTGAGGCAGCAGTGCTAATCACTGTGCCACCGTGCCGCCCTATAGCCGAAGACAGCCAAAGAGAAAACCCTTAGTGCTACGAACTGATCTAAAGTTGGCACTTTGGCAGAACTTAATCAAAAGTTGACACCAGAGATCTCAATTGCATAGTCCTGCACAGACCAAAAATGTCCCCAGTACTACCTCAATGAGACCTCAGTTGTGGCGCTACGTGCTCAAGGAAAAATTAGTCTAAGTTTGCAGTGCTAATTGTTAGCCAATGTCCCCAATGAAAAGGACTATGTTTGACTCTGATATCTTCCATTGTCAAATGGGCTGCTTACACTGACTAACTCATGCAGGATGAACAATCAATGGTGCAGGAGGAGAGCTTCAGCAAAGAGGGGGGCAACTGTAGGGATGTGGGTTAAAGAGTTGCATCAGGACATGATTTGCCCCTATACAGAGGGCTGCAGAACAATTCTTTCTGAGGAAAGGACTAACTGGGATCGAATAATCTATAGTCCATACACACATAGATACACATGGGGGAGGTGATGGCCTAGTGGTATTAACGCTAGACTATTAATCCAGAAATTCAGCTAATGTTCTGGGGACCCGGGTTCAAATCCCGCCACTGCAGCTGGTAGAATTTGAATTCCATAAAAAATATCTGGAATTAAGAATCTACTGATGACCATAAAACCATTACTGATTATGGAAAAAACCTATCTGGTTCACTAATGTCCTTTAGGGAAGGAAATCTGCCGTCCTTACCTGGTCTGGCCTACATGTGACTCCAGAGCCACAGCAATGTAGTTGACTCTCAACTGCCCTCGAGCAACTAGAGATGGGCAATAAATGCTGGCCAGTCAGTGATGCCCATATCCCACGAATTAATTTTAAAAAACTGAATTTTTTGCAATGATGTGTCAGTGCTAATCTGCTGAATGTTTTAGTTTTCATGCCTTGGAAAGCACTTATTCTTGTTTACTATGGTTTCTATGTAGTAACTTTTTCTAAACCCTGGACTAATGAGTCAGAACTTGCTCTTGAAGTCTAGAGTGGTGTGTTCATGCTGTAGATAGACAGATCTTTATTACCTTGTAATGCAAGTTGAACTCGTTCCAATCTTTCTTCATTCCAGTGAAGCTTTTATTATTGAATAATTATTGACCATGCTTAATGCTTTAGATGAGCTGTACAGATCTAAGAGCAGATTGCAGAGCACAGCCAAGAATGCAGATGAGGAAGCCAAGATTTTGAGAGAACAAGGCAGGCCTAAAACAATTGTACTTTAACCCTTTTATAACAACTGAAGTCCCACTGAGATGGAACTGGGGCAATGAGTCTGTAAAATGTTGTTATTTTGGGTGGCTAGTCTTTTCGATATGCAGGATCTTTACATTTTTTGTGCGACGATCCTCAAGCAATATGTAATCTTGAACAAGACCTGAGTAGTATCTTCCAGACTGCAGCACAACAGTGCACTCACACAGTTTAGTGAGAACATTGACAGGGGTGTGCGCGTGTGTCTCAGTTCAAGAAAGAGCTATGCCATTGAGAACTTCACCTGCCGTACAATTCATAGTACTCCTCCCTCTGAGTCAGGAGCTCAAACTGCATTGGAGACTTGAGTACAAGATCTAGGCTGTTACTACAGTTTAATGCTGAAAGTGTGTTGGGCAGTAGGAAGTGCCAAGTTTTTGTATGAAATGCTAAACCGCGTCTGTCTGCCCACTCAGGCAAAAGCAAATTATTCCATGATACTGGATGAAAGCAAATTACTGCAGATGCTGGAATCTGAAACCAAAAGAGAAAACGCTGGAAAATCTCAGCAGGTCTGGCAGCATCGGTAAGGAGAGAAAAGACTTGACGTTTCGAGTCCAGATGACCCTTTGTCAAAGCTCAACTCGAAACGTCAGCTCTTTTCCCTCCTTACAGATGCTGCCAGACCTGCTGAGATTTTCCAGCATTTTCTCTTTAGGTATTCCATGATACTATTTGTACCTGGTGTCGCAACAAATATTTATCCATAATTAACATTATCACAACCAAGTTCAACTCATTGCCCATAACACTGCCCTCACCCCTTCCCTTCTCTCCCAGCACGATGATGGGTCTCCCATGTCCTCATTTTTCACCCCACCAGCCTCCACATTCAAAGGATCAACCTCCGCCAACTCCAGCATGACGCCACCACGAAACAAACCTTCCCCCTCACCCTCCCATCGGCATTCCGCAGGGGCCATGCCCTCTGTGACATCCTGGCCCACTCCTCCATCACCTCCAACTCTTCATCCCCTTCCTAAAGCACCTACCCATGCAATCACAGAAGGTGCACAGAAGCGTTTCACTTGCACCTCCTTCAATTTTGTCAACTTTATTTGCTGTTCCCACTGTGGCCTCCTCTACATTGGGAAGACTAAACACAGACTGGGTGACCACTTTGCGGAACAGCTTTGCTCAGTCCACAAGCCTCATCCCAACTTTCCGGTCACTTGCCATTTTAATTCAGCACTTTGCTTACATGTCCATCTTTGACTTGCTGCAATGCTCCAGTGAAGCCCAGCCCAAACAAGAGCAGCAGCAACTCACCTTCAAATTAGGCACGTTACAGTCCCCAGGACTCAACACTGAGTTCAACATCTTTCTCCTCCGCGTTGACTCTTTTAAAAATATATCCAAACATTTTTCTGTCCCTGTGCAAACCACTGCCCCAGCCTCACCACCAAGATCTGTCACTTGGTCTTAGGTTTTGTTTCCATTGAGCACTGATCTTTATTCTCCCATTAACATATTCTGGTATCTTAACTTTTTGCACCTTCTCTTGCTATTAACATTTCTTGTCTCGTGACTACACATTTTTGCTGCAATCTCTCCTAGCTCCCACCAATCACTGGCCTATTTTGCTTCACGCCCCTCACATACTGTATATAACCCATTACATTTGAAGAATCATGCAAACTCAAAATGTTAACTCTATTTTCTCTCTTCGTAAATGCTGCCAGACCTGCTGCATGTTTGCAGCATTTTCTGTTTTTGTTCCAAATTCCAGCATCCGCAGTATTTTGCTTCTATAAGATTATCACATTGCTGTGGGAGCTTGCTGTGCACAAACTGGCTGTTTTGTTTGTCATATTACAACAGTAACTGCGCTTCAAATGTACTTTGTTAGCTGTGAAGCCTTTTGAGATGACCTGAAGGTGGTATACAAATACAAATTGTTCTATTTCCTTTATGGCCACATGCTGTGTGACTGTACACGATTTTTCTACATTCCTATAGGGATGGAATATTTGCCGGTACTCCTGTGAATTAGGTGAATTAGGTGAATTAGCCAGGATCCTAATTACTCCTGTACACAGAACAGAACCACTGGCAAACCAAGTAATCACAATTGCTTCTAGCTCACAGTATACCATCTGTGTCAGTGAAAAAGTCAACTATTGGATATGGCATTTCACTCAACTACCTCATCCCAGTGTAAACCACAGCAATTTACACACAGTTGTTTACTGACACCTTCACCAGCAGTAAATAATATATTCCATTCTACGGATTTTGATCATAGAATCCCTGCAGTGCAGAAGGAGGCCATTCGGCCCATCGAGTCTGCACCGACCACAATCCCACCCAGGCCCTACCCCCACATATTTTACCCGCTAATCCCTCTAACCTACGCATCTCAGGACTCTAAGGGGCAATTTTTAACCTGGCCAATCAACCTAACCCGCACATCTTTGGACTGTGGGAGGAAACCAGAGCACCCGGAGGAAACCCACGCAGACACGAGGAGAATGTGCAAACTCCACACAGACAGTGACCCGAGCCAGGAATCGAACCCGGGACCCTGGAGCTGTGAAGCAGCAGTGCTAACCACTGTGCTACCGTGCCGCCCAGGAGATTCAGGAGATTCATTCCAAGGGACTAAGTTTTAGTGTCTGGACTAAGTTCTCCTAATACTCAAAAGAAAGATTTTGTCAGTGGAATCAATTCCAGCACAGATTGCCAGCAGAAACATGGTGACTCTTGTGGTTTAACCAAACCCAGTGCTGGGCTAGGTCTCCCATTGATCATGTACATTAGGCAACAAAACCTTTCAGATCAGCAGGTGCAGGCAGTAGACACTTTAAACACTTAAATATAGAAAGTATGGATGTGCCTAAGAGGTCAGTACAGACCAGGCAGTTCCTCTCACATTAGGATAAACAGGCTAAGGCGCTGGAATACAATACAAAGAGTTTTACAGGGTTTCAGTTGCAAACCATGCATTTGGATTCCCGGATGAGGTAACATTTAGGCAGCAACGTATTGTAGTCAATGTCATTGGCCAAAATTATTTAGAATATTCTGAACTTCGCAAGATCTGCATAGTGTTCTGCTGTGGAGTTCACAAGCCCCAATCCTTCACATGGTGCTCTTCCAAAATCATTTGTTCTGGCCAGTTGATTTCCCACAATTACAAAGCAGGGGGATGTTTGGGGTGGACACTTGGCATCTTCCCCTAACCAGGATATGATGTGTGAATGAGACAAGGCTATTGAAGGGCGGCACAGTGGCTAGCACTGCTGCCTCAGTGCCAGGGACCTGGGTTCGATTCCTGGTTTGGGTCACTGTCTGTGCAGAATCTGGACGTTCTCCCCGTGTCTGTGTGGGTTTCCACCAGGTGCTCCGGTTTCCTCCCACAGTCCGAAAGACATGCTGGTTAGATCCATTGGCCATGCTAAATTGTCCCTTAGTGTACCCGAACAAACGCCGGAGTGTAGCGGCGAGGAGATTTTCACAGTAACGTCATTGAGGTGTTAATGTAAGTCTGCTTGTGACACTAATAAATAAACTTAAACTGACAGTTAACTGTTCGTCAACTTCCTTCCCTCCATAGTTCACAATGACACTTGATGGTGGAGTATACATAACAGACATTATTCAAATGCAGCACAGGTGATCAATCTAACTGTACACTGAGAGTGGCTTTCAGTTCCTGATTCTATATTTTGAGCTCTCAAGCAAACTGTTAAAAATCATTCTGCTTTGTGTGTCTTTTACTTTGTCTATTTCAAAGATGCACGTCATAGATAAGCCCTCATGGCATACATGTTCCTGAATCCTTTAAAAACATTATTTTTCAAAAACTTTTCATAAAAATTAAGTCTTCATGACTTAGCTGTTCGAGTCCTTTGAAACATGGATTTATTAACTGTTAACTTTCTGTACTATAGTTAAGCGAGTCCAACACCAGGACTTGTTGGCCACAGAAGGTGGATTGGCCATGATAAATTGCCTCTTAGTGTCACGGGGATTAGCAGAGTAAATACATGGGGTTACGGGAATAGGGCTTGTTGTCAATGCAGGCTCGATGGGCTGAATGGCCTCCTTCTGCACTGTAGGGATTCTATGATTTCTATAACTCTAAGGATGTCCAACACAAAGCATAACGCAGAGGAAGATAGGGGCAGGACCTCAGCATCAGTCCACCACCAGTCCTTTGTTAATCCTGATGCCAAGATATTTTACCATCGTAAGGGTGCTACATAAATGCACATTGTTGCCCTTCCCATTTGTATGGATAACGTTTCTAATTGCAGCACTACTAAGAGCTACCCTGAGCATTGATTGACTTGACCTTTCTGGTTTTTATGGCTCAGCTGGGAGGTACATTTACCTACTAAAACTTCAAAAAATATGAAGTTCAAAAACAGAATTACTGAACCCCATGATTGTGCTTATTGCTAAGTACAGTCTAAATTAGTTGTTCGAAGAAAATGCCTCCAAAGACTCCTCTGAGCTTAGGTTTACATTACATAATCGGGAATAGGACTGTCAGCTCACTGGCTAGAGGCCCAAGTGTCAGGATCTTCTACTACTGCTATTTGATATCCTCAGCAACATCCTTCATTCTAATTGATCTTAGCAAGACTGGTCCAATCGATACCCATCAGTATCTCAACCTCAGAGTCTCAACCCTAAGGACAAAGGACTTGGAGCAGTAATAACGCTGTAACTGATGTTTAAATATTGTTGTGAATCCTAAAAGCTGATAGGTAATGAACTAACATTTATCCAGAGAAACCATTACACCATCCCTACTGTTCAAATGAGACTGGGATTGAAAGTTCTGTCATTTTTTAATCAAGCACTCATGATAGGATTTAATTCAGAATATTGCCTTTATATAATGCAAGACAAAATCTTGCATCACATAGTGTGGTTAATGTGGTAAAAATGTTTTAAGGCATGCCACAGGAGCAATATCAGTCACATTTTGACATTAATTACAGAGGGAGATAGTTGGAGAAGTGACAAAACCTGGGTCGTAGAAATAGGTTTCAAGGAGCTATGAACCTACAGAAAGGTTTAGGGTGGGGATTCCGGAACTTATAGCCAAGACAATTGAAGACACGACCTCCAATGATGGGCCAAAAAATTGGGGACGTGCAAAAGTCCAGAGACGGATGAATACAGGGATCTCAGCGGGCTGTAATACTGGAGAAGATTAATGAGCTAGGGAGGAGTGAGGTCATGGAAAGATTTGAACAAAAGGATGAGAAAGTAAGACATTGCCAGACAGGGAGTCCTAGTAGCTCAGTATGCCCAGGGGTGATAGGTGAATGGGATTTGGTGTGTTAAGACAGTTGCAAGTCAAGTTTTAGATGAGGTCAAGATTACAAAGTGGAATAGTAACATCCCATTTGAAAGGGATTGCATATAAAATCTCAATGCAACCAGGCAGGGTCAGCATGGTTTTGTGAAAGAGAAATCATGGTTGACTAATTTATTGAAGTTCTTAGAGGAAGTAACAAGCAATATAGATAAAGAGGAACCTGTAGATGCCACTACATACTTAAATATACTACATACTGACAGACTTCCAGAAGGCATTTGACAAGATGCCACATCAAAGATTACCACACAAAATAAGACCTCATGGTATAGGGTTTATATATTAGCATGGATAGAGGAACGAATAGCTGACAGGAAACAGAATCCTAAATCCTATATGGCATAAATGCGGCACGGTGGCATAGTGGTTAGCACTGCTGCCTCACAGCTGGGTTCAATTCCAGCCTCAGGTCACTGTCTGTGTGGAGTTTGCACATTCTCCCCGTGTTTGCGTGGGTTTCCTCCGGGTGCTCTGGTTTCCTCCCACAGTCCAAAGGTGTGCACATTAGGTGGATTGGCCATGCTAAATTCTCCCTCAGTGTACTTGAACAGGCACCGGAATGTGGCAACTAGGGGATTTCCACAGTAAGTTCATTGCAGTGTAAGAATACTTGTGACTAATAAATGGATAAAAAAAGATGTGCAGGTTAGGTGGATTGGCCATGATAAATTGCCCCTTAGTGTCGGAGGGATTGGCAGGGTGAACACCTGGCATTATGCTCTCATCAGAGCAGGTGACCTTTTTTTTTCTTTTTCTTTTCTCTTCCGTTTCTTATTAAGGGAAGTTAGCAAGGATGTCAGTGCTGGCAGTGTAATGTTCCTCCTGTGGGATGTTTGAGGTGAGGGACACCATTAGTGTCCCAGCTGAGTACACCCGTAGGAAGTGCACCCAATTCCAGCTCCTTGAAGACCGTGTTAGGAATTTGGAGCTGGAACTGGATGAACTCGGGATCATTCGGGAGGCAGAGACAGTTATAGATAAAAGCTACAGGGAGGTTCATACTCCTAGGAATGAGGATACTTGGGTGACTGTGAGAAGGGATAAGAAGCAGTCAGTGTGCAGCGATCCCCTGTGGCCGTTCCTCTGTATAACAAGTATACCATTTTGGATACTGTTGGGGAGGACGACTTACCGGGGTAAGCCATGGGGTACAGGTCTCTGGCACAGAGTCTGTCCCTGTTGCTCAGAAGGGAAAGAGGGGGAGGAGTAGAGCATTAGTCATTGGGGACTCTATAGTTAGGGGGACAGATAGGAGATTCTGTGGGAGCGAGAGAGTCTCGCGGTTGGTGTGTTGCCTCTCAGGTGCCAGAATCCGTGATGTCTCGGATTGTGTTTTTGAGATCCTTAAAGAGGAAGGGGACCAGCCCCAAGTTGTGGTCCACATAGGCACCAATGACATAGGTAGGAAAAGAGATGGGGATGTAAGGCAGAAATTCAGGGAGTGAGGGTGGAAGCTTAGAGCTAGAACAAATAGAGTTGTTATCTCTGGTTTGTTACCCGTGCCACGTGCTAGTGAGGAGAGGAATAGGGAGAGAGAACAGTTGAACACGTGGCTACAGGAATGGTGCAAGAGGGAAGGATTCAGATACCTGGATAATTGGGACTCATTCTGGGGTAGGTGGGACCTCTACAAACGTGATGGTCTTCACCTGGATCAAAGGGGTACCAATATTCTGGGGGGGAAATTTGCGAATGCTCTTCGGGAGGGTTTAAACTAATTCGGCAGGGGAGTGGGAACCTGAATTGTTGCTCCAGTGTACAGGAGGATGTGAGTGGTGAGGTCATGAATAAGGTTTCATGGTCGCAGGAGTGTACCGGCAGGCAGGAAGGTGTTTTGAAGTGTGTCTACTTCAACGCCAGAAGCATCCGGAATAAGGTGGGTGAACTTGCAGCATGGGTTGGTACCTGGGACTTCGATGTTGTGGCCATTTCGGAGACATGGATAAAGCAGGGACAGGAATGGTTGTTGCAGGTTCTGGGGTTTAGATGTTTCAGTAAGATCAGGGAAGGTGGTAAAAGAGGGGGAGGTGTGGCATTGTTAGTCAAGGACAGTATTACGGTGGCAGAAAGGACGTTTGATGAGGACTCGTCTACTGAGGTAGTATGGGCTGAGGTTAGAAACAGGAAAGGAGAGGTCACCCTGTTGGGAGTTTCTATAGGTCTCCGAAAAGTTCCAGAGATGTAGAGGAAAGGATTGCAAAGATGATTCTGGATAGAAGCGAAAGTAATAGGGTAGCTGTTATGGGGGACTTTAACTTTACAAATATTGACTGGAAACGCTATAGTTCGAGTACTTTAGATGGGTCAGTTTTTGTCCAATGTGTGCAGGAGAGTTTCCTGACACAGTATGTAGATAGGCCAACAAGAGGCGAGGCTACATTGGATTTGGTACTGGGTAATGAACCAGGCCAGATGTTAGATTTGGAGGTAGGTGAGCACTTTTGTGATAGTGACCATAATTTGGTTACGTTTACTTTAGCGATGGAAAGGGATAGGTATATACCGCAGGGCAAGTGTTATAGCTGGGGGAAAGGAAATTATGATGCAATTAGGCGAGATTTAGGATGCATCGGATGGGGAAGAAATCTGCAGGGGATGGGCACAATTGAAATGTGGAGCTTGTTCAAGGAACAGCTACTGCGTGTCCTTGATAAGTATGTACCTGTCAGGGAGGGAGGAAGTGGTCGAGCGAGGGAACCGTGGTTTACTAAAGAAGTTGAATCTCTTGTGAAGAGGAAGAAGGAGACTTATGTAAAGATGAGACATGAAGGCTCAGTTAGGGCGCTTGAGAGTTACAAGTTAGCCAGGAAGGACCTGAAGAGAGAGCTAAGTAGAGCCAGGAGGGGACATGAGAAGTCTTTGGCAGGTAGGATCAAGGAAAACCCTAAAGCTTTCTATAGGTATGTCAGGAATAAAAGAATGACTAGGGTAAGATTAGGGCCAGTCAAAGACAGTAGTGGGAAGTTGTGCGTGGAGTCCGAAGAGATAGGAGGCGCTAAATGAATATTTTTCGTCAGTATTCTCTCAGGAAAAAGACAATGTTGTCGAAGAGATACAGGCTATTAGACTAGACGGGATTGAGGTTCATAAGGAGGAGGTGTTAGCAATTCTGGAAAGTGTGAAAATAGATAAGTCCCCTTGGCCGGATGGGATTTATCCCAGGATTCTCTGGGAAGCTGGGGAGGAGATTGCAGAGCCTTTGGCTTTGATCTTTATGTCGTCATTGTCTACAGGAATAGTGCCAGAAGACTGGAAGATAGCAAATGTTGTTCCCTTGTTCAAGAAGGGGAGTAGAGACAACCCTGGTAATTATAGACCAGTGAGCCTTACTTCTGTTGTGGGCAAAGTTTTGGAAAGGATTATAAGAGATAGGATTTATGATCATCTAGAAAGGAACAATTTGATTAGGGATAGTCAACACAGTTTTGTGAAAGGTAGGTCGTGCCTCACAAACCTTACTGAGTTCTTTGAGAAGGTGACCAAAGAGGTGGATGAGGGTAAAGCAGTTGATGTGGTGTATATGGATTTCAGTAAAGCGTTTGATAAGGTTCCCCATGGTAGGCTATTGCAGAAAATACGGAGGCATGGGATTGAGGGTGATTTTGCGGTTTGGATCAGAAATTGGCTAGCTGTAAGAAGACAGAGGGTGGTGGTTGATGGGAAATGTTCAACCTGGAGTTCAGTTACTAGTGGTGTACCACAAGGATCTGTTTTGGGGCCACTGCTGTTTGTCATTTTTATAAATGGCCTGGATGAGGGCGTAGAAGGCTGGGTTAGTAAATTTGTGGATGACATTAAAGTCGGTGGAGTGGTGGACAGTGCGGAAGGATGTTGCAGGTTACAGAGGGACATAGATAAGCTGCAGAGCTGGGCTGAGAAGTGGCAAATGGAGTTTAATGCGGAAAAGTGTGAGGTGATTCACTTTGGAAGGAGTAACAAGAATAGAGAGTACTGGGCTAATGGCAAGATACTTGGTAGTGTGGATGAGCAGAGAGATTTCGGTGTCCATGTGCATAGATCCCTGAAAGTTGGCACCCAGGTTGATAGGGTTGTTAAGAAGGCGTACAGTGTGTTAGCTTTTATTGGTAGAGGGATTGAGTTTCGGAGCCATGATGTCATGTTGCAGCTGTACAAAACTCTGGTGCAGCCGCACTTGGAGTATTGCGTACAGTTCTGGTCGCCGCATTATAGGATGTGGAAGCATTGGAAAGGGTGCAGAGGAGATTTACCAGGATGTTGCCTGGTATGGTGGGAAGGTCTTATGAGGAAAGGCTGAGTGACTTGAGGCTGTTTTCGTTAGAGAGAAGAAGGTTAAGAGGTGACTTAATAGAGGCATACAAGATGATCAGAGGATTAGATAGGGTGGACAATGAGAGCCTTTATCCTCGGATGGTGATGGCTAGCACGAGGGGACATAGCTTTAAATTGAGGGGTGATAGATATAGGACAGATGTCAGAGGTAGGTTCTTTACTCAGAGAGTAGTAAGGACGTGGAATGACCTGCCTGCAACAGTAGTGGACTCGTCAACATTAAGGGCATTTAAAGGGTCATTGGATAACCATATGGATGATATTGGAATAGTGTAGGTTAGATGGGCTTTAGATTGGTTTCACAGGTCGGCGCAACATCGTGGGCCGAAGGGCCTGTACTGCGCTGTAATGTTCTATGTTCTATGGGGATAGGGTCTGTGTGGGATTGTTGTCGGTGTAGGCTCGATGGGCTGAATGGCCTCCTTCTGTACTGTAGAGATTCTATGATTTTCGGATTGGCAAAATGTGACAATTGCCATAGGGATCAGTGCTTGGGGCCTCAACTATTCACTTGGATGAAGTGACCGAATGTATGGTTGCTAAATTTGCTGATGACACAAAGATAGGTAGGAGAGTATGTTGTGAAGGAGCCTTCAAAGAGACATGGATAGGTTAAGGGAGTGGGCTAAAATTTGGCAAGTGAAGTACAATGCAGGAAAATGTGAACTTGTCCACTTTGACAAGGATAGAAAAGCAGCATATTTAAATGGAGAAAGATTGCAGAACTCTGTATATAAATCACAAATAGTTAACATACAAGTACAGCAAGTGATTTGGAAAGTAAATGGAATGGTGTCATTTATTGCAAGGGGAATTAAATATAAAAGTGGGGACATTTTACTACAGTTGTACAGGGCATTGGTTACACCACATCTGGAGTAGTGCGTATGGTTTTGGTCTCCTTATTTGAGGAATATAAATGCATTGAAGCAGTTCAGAGAAGGTTCACTCAACTGATACCTGGGATGGGGGAATTATCTTAGGAGGAAAGGCTGGTCAAAGTGGGCCTGAATACATTGAACTTTAGAAAACTCAGAGGTGATCTTATTGAAACTTACAAGATTCTGAAGGAACTTGACTGGGTCTCCCATTTAACATGGAGATGAGAAGAATTTTTTTCTCTCAGAGGGTCATGAATCTTTGGCACTTTCTTCCATGGTCAGCGGTGGAGGCAGGGTCATTAAACATTTTTAAGGCAGATGTACATGGATATTTAGCTAACAAGGGAGTCAAATGTTATTGTGGGTAGGCAGGAATATGGAGTTGAGGCCACATTCAGATCAGCCATGATCTTATTGAATGGCGGAGCAGGCTGAATGGCCTACTCCTACTTTGTATGATCATGTGCAAAATAGAAAGCGCTGCAAACATGAGAAACAACAGATTTAAGTTTCAGGCCTGGATCATTTCATTTGGTACCAGTTCCCAAAAGGGTCAACAGTTAAAATGCTAATCTGTTTTTTCTCATTACAGATACTTCTGGATTTACTATGCTGTGCTTTGCCTGAATTTTGAGTGCACTGCAGTCTTGCAATTTCCTTTGCATCTCAGGTGAAAGCTTCCAGAATCATTTGCATTGAATGTAGCTGTGTGTCAGTTTTGGATATTAGCTGCAGGGTCTCTTTGAATCCCATAGATCACATCTGTGCTTCCTTCCACACACAAATCTCAACTTCCCTTTACAACCATGTTCAAACATCAAAACAATGGAATTGAGGTCCTCAAGTGTGGGGCAACCCTCAGCCATCTTATAGGTATCAGGAATTGAATTTAAGAAAGATTGAGTTGGCATCCTACCAACCAGCTTAAACATTCATTCCCCATCACTGGCACACTGTGGTAGAATTGAGTACCAACAACAAGATGTGATGCAGCAACTCACAAAGACTCCTTTGACAGAACCTTCCGAACATGCATCCTCTACCACCTGGAGGGACAAGGGCAGCATATGTATGGGCTACAGTCTACTAGTTCCCCTCCAAGCCATGCACCCCCGACTTGGAATGATATTGGTAGTCCTAAACTGTTGCCAGAGCAAAATCCTGGAACTCACTCCCAAACAGCAGTATAAGTGTACTTGTACCAAATGACTGCAGCACTTCAATACAGCAGCTCACCACCACTTTCACAAGGGCAATTAGCAATGGACAATAGATGCTGGCTGAGCCGTAATCACACGAATAAATAAGAAAAGAGGTTTAAAATAATCAGGAATGTCCAAGTGAAAATCGGTACAGGTGTATTTCAGGAGAGAAATGAAATTGAGCAGCATGATGAGAAAGTGGAATCTTAATCCATCAAATAAAGTAATAAGCTTGCTGAGTCCTTCCTGTTTTTAACATTTTATATGTAGTGCTAACTACCTGCCCGTACAGCTGGAAGGCCTTTCCAATGATCTGAGACGACTATTTGTGGATTGCGGAATTTATTTTGCCTGCTGCTGTGGCACATATTATGGCCCGACTTTAACTCTGTACAAGTGAATGGGTGTCAAGTGAAAACTTCGTCCTATAATTCAGCAACATTAGAGCACCTATCCATCCAGTTCCACTACTCATAAATCACTCCATCTCACGGACACACAACTCATATCACCCCAAGCTCCTGTCTTACTGCAATCCATCACCCAACGCAAAAACAGTTTCCACCACCTAAAACATGCACATTTAAATCTGGCAGTCATTTACAGCAGACAAAAAGTAAAAACTATTGACTATTTGCATTAATATCAATTCCAAAGTTGCCAGTTACAACGTCCTTGGTGTTCCATTTCTTTCGGACAGAAACAGCTGAAGAACAGTGTTGTATTGGAAATAAAGCACGACAGATTGCTAAAAGAAATTATTTTTTCTTTACTAGTTGCCCTGAAGGTATTTCCAACCTAAGCAATACAAACCAGGTTTGCTTGCACAAACTTTATCTTCATAGTTTAACCCTTTCAGCCCCTGCATAATTTTCCTAAATTTGCCTGTAGCCCCTTCCACTGTCAATGAATTCTTCCAGAGATGCGGTGCCCAGAATTAAATACAGTACTTCCAATGGGGTCTAAACAAGTCTTCACATAACTGAAGCATAACTTCCTCTCCCTTGCATTCATCTTGAGATAGAAGTTGCAAGAAGGAGAAGGGAACAGAAAGTTATGTTTATGTAGTAAAATGTAGAGTGTGAAGAGGCTTGTGCAAAGTACAATGTCAGTATGGAACAGGTAAACCAAATAGTCTGCTGTTATGCTGTAAATTTGAAGTAGTCTGTGCAATTTTATATTTGTTTGACGAACTCCATCAGCTGTGAATGGGAGCCAGGTCAATGCCAGCCGGGGCCAGGACAAAGCTACCCTTTGTTGGCATGAGTACATTCCTTTGACAGTACCTTCCAAACCCATGACCTCTACCACCTAGAAGGACAAGGACAGCAGATGCATGGGGACACCCACCATCTACAAATTCCCCTCGAAGTCACACATCAACTATAACACCACTCCTTCACCATCACCGGATCAAAATCCTGGAATTCCTTTCATAACATCACTGTTGGGTGTTCTTACACCACATGGACTTCAGTGTTTCAAGAAGGCAGTTTACCAGCACCTTCTCAAAGACAATTAGGGATGAGTAATAAATGCTGGCCTAACAAGCGACACCCACATCTCATGAACAAATATCAAAAAAATGTCAGCTAAAGATATAGCATCCAATCATGGGGTGAAGGAAGGCGTGCGCACAACAGACTGGAGATAAAGGGAGAGAGAGTTCGGATGGAGTGGCCAGATTGTCAGGCGAGGATTTAAACATACATTAGTTCTAATTGATGCCTCTAGGTCACAGAATCTTTCAGCACAGTAGGCCATTTGACCCATTGTGCCTGTTTCAACTCTTTTAAAGAACTGTGTCATTATTCCCACTCCGTTGCTCTTTCCCCGTAGCCCTGAATTTGTCTTCCTTTCAAGCACTGATCTAATTCCATTTTGAAAATTATTACTCAATCTGCTACCACCACCCTTTCAGGCAGCATATTCCTGATCATCATAAAGCGCTGCGTTAAAAAACTCTCATCTCCCCCTGGCTCTTTTGTCAATTACTTTGAATCTGTGGCTTATGGTCATTGACCCTTCTGCCAATGGAAACACTTACTCCTTGTTTCCTTTTTTCAATATCTTTGAACATTATTATTAAAACTTTCTTGTTGAGCTTTTTACCTGCAAGTTTCTGATCCATTGGTTCTTCCTTGGTTGGACTGGTCTGTGATTCTGTGTCTGAATGAGAACGCCTCTGCTTATCCTCGTAGCTCTTTTTGGCACCACTTGCTTCCATTTTATCTTTGGCGCCTTCGTTACAGCTTTTCCCAGACTTTCTTGATTTTAGAAAAGCTACCAAACTTGGATCTAATTAAACAGGAAGTGGAGGAATAAAACAAAGTTAACTGTATGTTTGCAGCGGGGAAGAACAAGTTACTTGCTTGTTTTTGGAATAGAAATAATAATGGTATTTGCTGACATTTTAACCCTTAACGCAGAATGTCAGTGAATGGGCTCTTACACAGTCACAATCAGAAACTAACATGCACCAGTCACAAATGAAGTGTCAAGCTACAATCTCCAAATAGCACTGTGTTATGCCCAATGAATAAGTCACAACTAGCAATGCCCAGTGGACAAGAAACAATATGCAGTACCCAAACACCAATGGGAAAAGAACAAATCACTACATGTAATGTCCAATGAATAAATAACATTGTTTAATGCCCTCTGATGAATACACCAAAGTGGAATGCCTATCAATCTAGGAACAACGTGCAAAGAACATCACTGAATAAATTGTACCGAGTGTATTCCGCCCAGTGAATAGCCTCATCATACAATTTAATGCCCAATTAATAAATCACACCAATATGTCAACTAATGAAATATAGTACTAATGTGTAATGACAGAAGAATAAACAACCCATGTGCTGGTGTCTGTTAGGAAACAAGTAACAACTTCAGTGTTGCCAAAATGTACAGAATTCAGACAGTCACTGCAGTTAATGGATCAAAGCCCACCAAATTCAATAAAGATGCTGACAAAATGGCAAACACACTGAAATGACATAGTGTAAACTGACACTTTCAACCTTCAAGCACAGCAAATGCCTCATCATCAATTAACAGTTCAGCCTAAACCGCTGAACAGCCTCTCCCAAGAGCCTGGCACAATAGTCAGTTTTCAAAGAAATTTCCTAGCTGTTCAGAATGACCCTAGCTCATGACTTCAACTCTTCGCCCCGAGGTATCCGAGCCATATTCAATGCACTATCCTGCTTTGAAGGGCGACCAAAGCTAGTACCTGAGTAAAATCACATTCAGCCAAATTCCAAGGATCAAATGTAATAATATTTTAAAGACAGCAAAGTACAATCAACTGTCACTATTTCCAGCCTATTGAACAAATAGGATGGGCTTCCACAATCAGTTGCTTGTTGTGGCAAATAGCATAGTTGTCAGTCTTTGCTCAGCAATAGCTCCCTCGCCTCGGAGTCAGAGGATTGAGTTCAAGCCCCACTCAGCTTGAATGCATAATCTAGGCTGGCAATCTGGTGCAGTGCTAAGGGAATGCTGCATGGATTGGAATGTGTCATCTTTTTGTCGAGACCACAAATTAAGATCCTACCTGTCCTGTCAGATGGATGTAAAAGATCCCATTGCACTATTTGAAGTAGAGGAAGCAGGTTTTCCCTGGTCAATATTTATCCCTCAAACAACAACTAAAAATAGATGACCTCATCATCATCTCAGTGTTGTTTGTGGGAGCTTGCTGTGCACAAATTGGCTGTTGTGTCGCATACATTACAACAATAATTACAATTAAAGTAGTTCTGATGATAGGTCATCAGGTTAAAAGGTTAATTCTGCTTCTCTCTCCAAAGATGCTACCTCTTTCTAGTTGAGTATTTCTCGCATTTTCTGTTTTTAATTTTAAAGTGCTCCATTAGCTGCAAAGTGATTTGGAACATTGCAAAGTTCTGAAAGGTGTTAAATAAATGCAAGCTATTTCTTTGCTTTCACCCAAGCTACATATGCCAGTCTGACTCAATAAATGGCACATTCACCTCTGGCTCAAAAATGGTACATATAAAACCTACGCCTTGCGTTGCATGTACAAACGAGGTTGAAACTCTAGTAGCTGTTAAGCCAAGTTTCTGCTTGATTAGATGATGCCATGGCACTGTTCCAGGAGCTCTCCTGATGTTTTGGCTTGTCTTTCTACCAGCACCCCCATCAAAAACAGATTAAGTCACCATTTATTTTCACTCCTATTTGTGAGACTTCCTAACACAGTGATCACGAGATGTTCAAAGCCTTTCATATGTGATAAGGCATCACTAAAGTGCAACTTGTGTTTATCATATAGCAAAAAGCCTCAGGTTTGATTCCTCCCAATGCTTATTTAGCTTACCTTAGCCAAGGTTGTGATTGAACACAATTGAACTCAGAGCCAACAGAGGAAAGACAGACTTGCATTTATGTAATGGCTTTTGTGACCTGTGAGCATCACACTCTACTGCTAATGAAATGCTTCTGAAGTAAAAACAGAAAGTGCTGGAACAACTCGTTCCATTATCTATGCGGAGAAACAGAGTTAACATTTCAAGTCCAAAATTACTCTTTTTCAGAAAGTCGGCATTCCAAAGAAGGGTCACATTATAGATTCAAAACATACGCCAAAATCTTGCTGCCGTACACTCCGGTGGGACCTTACAGTCCCGCCAATGGCACACCTTTGCTGCGGGTTTCCCAGCGGCTAGGGGTGCATTCAACGGGAGATCTGTTTACAACAGTGGGACCATAAGATCCCACCGCCAGCCAGCAGCATGCCACCTCCTGCCACCACAAAACAGGGTACGGAAGAGGAGAAAAATCCTGCCCTTAAACTCTCTTTCTCAGATCTTCATAGATGCTGCCAGCCTGCTGAGTTTTTTCCAGCATTTTGTTTTTATTTCAGATTTCTAGGATTCACATTCTTTGCTTTAAGTACTTTTGAATTGTAGTCAACAAATATAGGGAACATGGCTTGTGTACAGCAAGATCCCAAGGCAGCATTGTCATAATGTCCATACAATTGGTTTTGGTGATGTTGGTATGAATATTGGCCAAGACACACAAATCTTAGTTTGCTAGTGGTAGGAGCAGCAGTTAGGACACAGCAATTGTCCAAGGGAACTCCTGGAGTATAGGCACTGGGAAAATCCATCAGCTAAGATGTCCTGCTTTTGACAAGTATTCAGTGCTCCATGCCAGATGGAATAGTTGAATAGCCAGATTGTCAGACTGACAGCGCCTGTACAGTCCATGACTTCAGGAGGAAAAGTGAAAGCTGAAGGAAGAAATTGGAATGAAGAAAGCCACGGTTTAATGCAGGCAGCAATGATACATTTACTCACCTAACCGGGTCAGCAGGTTATTGCGTTCCTCCTCAATTTCCTTTTTAGACATGGCCTGCAATCTGGTTACATTCTCTTCATGAATCTTCTGTGCTTCTTGAGGGCTTATTTCCCCACCCAGCCTTTCTCCAGATATCTGTCTCCCATCATCTGTGCCTGTGATCATTAAAGGTTTAAAAACATAACCCACACAAACAAAATACTTTCTTAATTAACACTGACAGTTAAAACTCCAATATCAGAGCACAATAGGAGTGAGCCAGCCAGCCCCTCAATCTGTTCCACCATTCAACGAGATTGTGACTGATCTGCGTTTTAACACAAGGGAAATGCTCACCAAGCTAATGTGCACATTTCCAATTCAATACTGGCCCCACATCAATGAGGGGCTTTGCTCCCTCTTCGTTCCTGTTAATCCAGCTCAAGATATTCTTGAAGCAGCCATGCTGGCGAGCAGCCCATTACAGAACTTTCACAGGTCTCTGTTGTTACCATGGGAGAATTTAATCCAGGAACAGCCCAGACTCGCCGGCTGTTCCTGCTGGAGGATTCCATCCCTCAACATTCTTCTTGTAACAAAAGCTTTTCCCATGAAATCACCTGGTGAGTGCCCCTTTTCCAATATCTCAGGAACTCGAGATGGTGTTGACCTTTGCTCCCCTGTGACTCCGGTCGAGGGGCTGACAGTGGGCACTGCCTGACTTGCTTCAGCTGCCTTCTTTGCAGCAAGTTTCTGGGCAAAGATACTTTTCTTTCCTGAAACCAGCTTCACCTATTGCAACAAAAGAAAAATACAAAACAAGCGAGTCAGGAATTCATGCAAAATGAACAACTCACAT
Organism: Mustelus asterias; assembly: GCF_964213995.1. Taxonomy (NCBI): domain Eukaryota; kingdom Metazoa; phylum Chordata; class Chondrichthyes; order Carcharhiniformes; family Triakidae; genus Mustelus; species Mustelus asterias. The sequence goes on from NW_027592023.1 coordinate 43,397, forward strand.
GACTGTAGGGTAATTACAAGTGAGAAGGGACTCATCTTGGTTCATCCAACCAGATTCATCTTAAATTATAATAATTTATTAAATGATTCTGAGGTTTCACCTCCACTTTTCTATCTGGGAACCCATTCATATACAATTGTGTGTGTGAGCAAGAGCTGCCACATATTAGCCCTAAATGTGACAATTTTAGACCCATATCCCTTACTAGAGACAGCAGGGTTCTCAGTCTCAAATTATGTTGATTTTCCACTTCCTAACCAATGCCAAGTCCAAACATTATGGCCATAAACATTATGAATTATCCAGCAAGAGATATGGGGGACAGAATTGCTAATCATTCATTGGAGTTGCAAAATAGTACAAGGTGACAACAAACAATGCAAATTGTCTTGTTGGTTGCACAGCAAAAAAGAAAGATCCAGATGTGCCAAAGTACCTTACAGCCAACTAATTTTTTTTCTATACTTTGAGGAAAAAAGAATTTGGGGAGGGCCTGAGTAGGAATGGAATAAGGCATGTTCCACAAAGGCAGGCATAACTAGGCCCCATGCAAGTACTGATAGTGACTCCATTTATTTGGAGAAGTGAGACAAGTTAAAGGAGAAATCATTCAATGAGAGAACAAGTTCAGTCAGGTAGAGGAAGTTGGTGGTGGATGGGGACTTTCTGGCCTCCATAGCAAGAATAAGTAGAGAGCCCTCAGATCAGCCTGGCAAGGGATGGAGGTGTAGAGAGAATGGACTTTCATCGTGAAGAGGGGCCAGGAAACAGAAAATTGTTGAAATGACATAGGAAATGACATTCTGAAGAATCATGAATGTAGGTTGGAAGAGAATGGACGACCTTCACACAACGCTATCTTCCACAATGCCGCTTCCAACAACTTTTGCTTTTCTGCAGCCAAGGATTCCCTGCACTGTGGTTAAAAGGGCCCTCACTGTGTCTGGCCTGATTCTCATACAGGTCCTCATCCCCTCAGGACTGGGACTGATGTCCTCAGGGGACTGTTTGCTAGAGCGGTTGGGGAGGGTTTAAACTAATATGCCAGGGGGACAGGAACCTATGTAAGGAGTCAGAGAAGGAGGGAGCAAGGAAAAAAAAAGGTAGAAAAGGGAATAAGAAAAGTGATAGGCAGAGAAACCAAGGACAAAGTTCAAACAGGGCTATAAACATAGAAACATAGAAAAACTACAGCACAAACAGGCCCTTCGGCCCACAAGTTGCGCCGAACACATCCCTACCTTCTAGACCTACCTATAACCCTCCATCCTATTACGCTCCATGTACTCATCCAGGAGTCTCTTAAAAGACCCTATTGAGTTCGCCTCCACCACCACTGACGGTAGCCGATTCCACTCGCCCACCACCCTCTGTGTGAAAAACTTACCCCAACATCTCCCCTGTACCTACCCCCCAGCACCCTAAACCTGTGTTCTCTCGAAGCAGACATTTCCACCCTGGGAAAAAGCCTCTGAGAGTCCACCCGATCTATGCCTCTCAACATCTTATACACCTCTATTAGGTCTCCTCTCATCCTTCGTCTCTCCAAGGAGAAAAGACCGAGCTCCCTCAGCCTATCCTCATAAGGCATGCCACTCAATCCAGGCAACATCCTTGTAAATCTCCTCTGCACCCTTTCAATCTTTTCCACATCCTTCCTATAGTGAGGCGACCAGAACTGAGCACAGTACTCCAAGTGGGGTCTGACGAGGGTCTTATATAGCTATAAAGTGGATGAACTAATCGCGCAGATAGTTGTAAACGGGTACGATATAATTGGGATTATGGAGACATGGCTGCAGGGTGACGAGGGATGGGAATTGAATGTCCCTCCGTATTCAATATTTAGGAAGGACAGGCATAAAGGAAAAGCTGCTGATTAAAGAGGAAATTAACACAAGTGAGAAAGGATATTAGTTCTGACAATGTGGAGTCTGTATGGGTGGAGTTGAGAAATACCAAGGGCAAAAAACATTAGTGGGTGTCACATATAGACCCCCAAACTGCAGTGGTGATGTTGGGAATGGCATTGAACACGAAATTAGAGATGCATGTGATAAGGGAATATCGGTGATCATGGGTGATTTTAATCTGCACATAGATTGGGCAGATCAAATTAGCCACAATGCCGTAGAGGAGGAATTCCTGGAGTGTATATGGGATGGTTTTCTTGACCAATATGTGGAGGAACCAACTAGAAAGCAGGCCATCTTAGACTGGGTACTGTGTAATGAGAAGGGAATCATTGCCAATCTAGCTGTACAAGACCTCTTGGGGATGAGCGACCATAACATGATAGAATTTTTTTATCAAGATGGAGAATGAAGTAGTTGATTCAGAGACTAAGGTGCTGAATCTTAATAAAGGAAACTCGTGAGAGGGAAGAACTGAGGGAGATCAATATTAGTAGAGAAATGATGCTGGGAAAATTGATGGGATTGAAGGTGGACAAATCCCCAGGGCCTGATAATCTACATCCCAGAGTACTTAAGGAAATGGCTCTAGAAATAGTGGATACATTGGTGGTCATCTTCCAGGATTCTATAGACTCTGGAACAGTCCCTGCAGTCACTTCAAATTCAAAAAGGGAGTTAGAGAGAAATCAGAGAATTATAGACCAGTAAACTTAACATCGGTAGTGGGGAAAATTCTCAAATCCATTATCAAGGACTTTATAGCAGAGCATTTAGAAAGCAGTGGTAGGATCAGACAGAGTCAGCATGGATTTATGAAGGGGAAATCATGCTTGACAAATCTGTTGGAATTCTTTGAAGATGTAACTAGTAGAGTTGACAAAGGGGAAGCAGTCGATGTGGTATATTTGGACTTTCAGAAAGCGTTTGACAAAGTCCCGCACAAGAGATTATCGTGCAAGATTAAAACACATGGGGTTGGGGGAAGTGTATTGAGATGGATAGAAAACTGCTTGGCGGAGAGGAAGCAAGAAGTAGGGATTAATAAGTGCTTTTCAAATTGGCAGGCAGTAACTAGTGGGGTGCCACAGGGATTGGTGCTGGGACCCCAGCTATTCACAATATATATTAATGATTTGGATGAGGGAACAAAATGTAACATCTCAAAGTTTGCAGACGATACCAAGTTGGGTGGGAGGGTGAACTGTGGCGAGAATGCAGAGATCCTTCAGAATGATCTGGACATGTTGGGTGAGTGGGCTAATCAATGGTAGATGAGGTATAATTTGGATAAATGTGAGGTTATTCACTTTGAAAGCAAAAACAAGAAGACAGATTACTACCTGAATGGCTATAAATTGGGAGACGGGAGTGTGCAGCGGGACCTGAATGTCCTTGTGCATCAGTCACTGAAGGTAAGCATGCAGGTGCAGCAGGCGGTAAAGAAAGCAAATGGCATGTTGGCCTTCATTGCGAGAGATTTCGCGTACAGCAGCAGGGATGTGTTGTTGCATTTATACAGGGCCTTGGTGAGGCCACACCTAGAGTAACGTGTGCAGTTTCGGTCTCCTTTTCTGAGGAAAGATATTCTTGCTCTCGAGGGAGTGCAGCAAAGGTTTACCAGGCTGATTCTGGGGATGGCGGGACTGATGTACGAGGAGAGATTGACCAGGTTAGAATTGCTTTCGCTGGAGTTCAGATGAATGAGGGGGGGATCTCATAGGGACTTATAAAATTCTAACTGGACTAGACAGGGTAGATGCAGGGAGGATATTCCCAATGGTGGGGGGGGTCCAGAACTAGGGCTCACAGTCTGAGGATTCAGGGTAGACCATTTAGGACTGAGGTGAGGAGACATTTCTTCCCCCAAAGAGTGGTAAGCCTGTGGAATTTATTACCTTAGGAAGTAGTTGATGCCAAAACATTGAATGTATTCAAGAGGCGGCTGGATATAGCACTTGGGGTGAATGAGATCAAAGGTTATGGGAAAATAGCAGGATTAGGCTATTGAGTTGGATGATCAGCCATGATCGTAATGAATGGCGGAGCAGGCTCAAAGGGCCAAATGGCCTCCTCGCGCTCCAGTGTTTCTATGTTTCCTCCCTCCCAGAACCACAATGGAGTTCTCCTTCTCCTCATTTTCCACCCTACCAGCCTTCACATTTAAAAGGATCATCCTCTCCCATTTCTGTCAGCCAAGTGAAATGCCACCCTCTAACAGATCTTCCCCTCCCCTTCAGCATTTTGAAGGGAGCATTCCTTCTTTAACACCTTGGTCCATCTCTCTATTGACCCCAACATCTCATCCCCTTCCCACAGCACCTTCCCATGCGATCCATTTCACTTTCTCTCCCCTTGGAGTCCAAGGCCCAAATATTCCTTCCAGGTGAAACAGTGATTTACTTACACTTCTTTCAATTTAGTCTGCTGCATTCACTACTCACAATGCAGCCTCATCTACACTGGGGAAAGCAAAAACAGACTGAGCAACTACTTTGTGAAATACCTCCGCTCCATCTTACAATTACGCATTTTCCAGTGAACATTTAGGAATACTTAAGGCACAAAGAACTCTTTGAACTATCCAAAGTTACCCTTTTGTATGTATCTTTATGTATGTGCTTTACATGCATTTGTAACGAATTGAATGGACATGGTGAATGGTTAGTATCATTGGCCCAATATAAACAGCTGCCATTGTGCCTCAGTTCAATGGTTTAGTTTAATTGGTTAACTGTTTTTGCCCACAAGTATAAATTGCTGCCCGTGATCAGTCTGTTCTGAATGGTGGGGACTATATTTCCAAATTGGCGGCGATTTTGAGTTGTGGCCCTAGGTTGACAAAGAAACCAAGATTGTCAAAACCCACTTTACGCAAGGCTCATAGCCAGCAGACATCAACTTTCATTGGGTCAGTGTAGGGGTGAAAAGCCACTGAAGCACCCGGTCCCACAATATCAGAGAATGGTTACAGAACAGGATGCTATTCAGCCTGTGGTGTGTGCTAGCCTTCTGAAGGAATAATTCACCAAACGCCTTTTACCCGGTAGCCCTGCTTTTTTTCCCTTTCCAGATAATAATCTAATTCCCTTTTGAATGCCTCGATTGAACCTGTCTCCAACACACTCTCATTCAACACATTCCAGATCCGAAACCACTTGCCGCATGCAAGGTTTTTCCTCATGTTGCCATTGCTTCTTTTACTAATTACCTTAAATCTGTGCCCTTCGTTCTCAAACCTTCCACTAATGGGAACAATTTCTCCCTATCCACTCTGTCCAGATCCCTCATTATTTCTGATCACCTCTATTAAATCACCTCTCAAACTTCTCTTCTCCGAGGAAAACAGTCCCAACTTCTCCAATGTTTCTAGGTAACTGAAGTTCCTTGTTTCTGGAACTATTCTCGGGACTCTCTCTACCCTCTCGAATGCCATCACTTCCTTCTCACAGAACTGAACACAATACTTCATTTAAGGCCAAATCAGTGTTTTAGATATGTTTAATTATCTTCCTTGCTTTATTAACCTTGCTCTCTTAACTAAGGTTTTATGCATAGATCCCCCTGCTCTTGCAACCCCTCTAAAATTGTATCTTTTATTTTTATATAGTCTCTGCGTTCTTCCTATCAAAAGTCAATCACTTCACACTTCTCTGCATTAAAATTTAATCTGTCACTTGTTTACCCATTCTACCAAACTGCTCATGTCCTTTTGAAGTTCTGCACTCTCCCCCTCATTGTTCACAATACTTCCAAGTTTCATATCATCCACAATTTTTGAAATTGTGTCTTGTACACCAATCGGTAATACATATCAGAAAGAGCAGGGTCTTGCTGGAAAACTCCACTACAAGCCATCCTCTAGTCTGAAAAACAACCATTCACCACTACTCATTTCCTGTCACTCAACCAATTTTGTATCTACATTGCTACTGTCCCTTTTGTTACATGAGCTCTAACTTTGCTCACAAGTCTGTTGGGCAGCACTTTATCAAAAGTCTTTTGGAAATCCATCAACTGCATTACCCCATCTAACCCTTTCTGTTGCTTCAACAAAACTCAAGCAAGTTAGTTAAAACACGATTTGCCTTTAACAAATCCAAGTTGACATTTTTACATTAATCCACATTTGCCAAACGACCACTAATTTTGTCCAAAATTATCATTTCTAAAAGTTTCCCCCCCCCATCAGGATTAAAATTACTGGGCTGTAGTTGTTGGTCTCATCTTTACATTTTTTTGGAATGCCGATGTAACATTTGCATACTCTGTTTCTGGTAACTCCAATGGAATTACATACAATTCACAATGTTGGAACTGATAAGTCTACACAAATGACAGATGCCAGTGTATATGCGACATATCAGTTTACCTTACCCCTCATCATTTAACCCTATCAGCAGAACATTCTATTACTTTATGGATATGTGGTACCATATCCTTTAAGTACCTATCTAGCTTGCTTTTTTATGTAATCTATGCTTTGCACCTCAACTACATCATGTAGTAGCAAATTCCATTAACTACTCTCTGGATAAAGAAGTTTCTCCTCAATTCCCAACTGGATTATTGGTAACTATTTTATATTCATGCCACCTATTTTTGGTATCCCATAGGTTTCTCTATGTTTACTTTATCCAACCCGTACATAATCCTAAAGACATCCATCAAAAAGCTGGGGTCTTTGATTTTCTAAGGGAAAGAGCCCCAGCCTGTTTAATCCATCCTGATAGGTGTAAATTCTGTTTAGTATCATTCTAGTCAATGCTGCAACTTTCCTGTACTCCTATAGCCTTTTTGTAACATGCAGACCAGGAATGCATCTTAGAACCATTTGGCAGCTGACATTGGGTGAAGAACATGAGGCTTTAAGTCCCTGCTTTCAGACACTGCTAAGAAAATACAATATATTTGAAAAATAACTACCTCACTTTGCACCTCCGACCTGTGAAAGACTTTTGGGAAGGCTAGCCCTGTTGATGCAGGAAGGGATATCGGAGCCGCTCTTGTGTCTCTCTCCTGAAAGGAAAAGAGCAAACAAAGGAATCAGTAAAATGCTGAATTCTGCGCTCTATCGTTTGAAGTTTCCTACGGAAGCATCTTCTAATGAGGACTCTCCATTCTGTGGAGAATCCAGAGAAAGTGAGATCATTCTCCTTAGAGCAAAGAAGGTTACAATGAGATTTAATGGAGCTTTTTGATAAATAAGGATAAATTATTGCCACCAGCAGGAGGATCAATAACCAGACATCTACCTGTACAAGATTTTTTTTCTATTCATGGGATGAGGGCATCGTTGGCACTGCCAGTATTTGTTGCCCATTTCTAATTGTCCATGAACTGAGTGACTTGAGAGGACATTTCAGAGGGCAGTTAAAAATCAATCACATTGCTGTGGATCTGCAGTCACATAACTTCATTGCAGTGTTAATACAAGCCTACTTGTGACGTTAATAAATAAACTTTAAACATGTAGGCTAGACCAGGTAAGGATGGCAGATTTCCTTCCCTCACAAACATTAATAAACATTCAATAATGGTTTCAAGGTCACCACCGCTGAGAACCGCTTTCAATTCCAGATTATTAACTGTATTTAAGATCCACCAGCTGCCGTGGTGGGATTTGGACCCATGTCCCAGAGCATTAGCCTGGGCCTCTGGAGTACTAGTCCGGTGACATTACTACTACGGCACTGCCTCCCACTTAATTATAGCCTGAAATGCTTTTTCCACCTTTAGGTGGTGTGAATACACCTTCCTTTCCAAAAACTTGGCATTTTAAAATAGCTTGTTTTCCAAATCTTATGAAAACATAGCCAAAAAACCCTGAGAAATGGCAGTGAACCAGAGGGGAATCAAGGATATGTGGAACCATGTTCCAGTGAGAGAGAGGGAGAAAGGAAGGGAAACAAAAGGATAAAAAGTGTTGCTTTTGATGCTTCTCAGGATTTCCCACAACACTTTACAAGCAGTTAAATATTTTTCAAGTGCTTTTACTGTTACTCATGTAATGTAGAACTATTTGTTACTGAAACCATTTACCGTGATGGGATTCGAGCCAGGGACCCCAGAGCACTGTTCTAAGTTTGTGGTTTACCAATTCAGTGACCTATATCACTAGACCACAGAGGGAACCCCAGTTCACTTGTGCCTGCCACACGATGATTTTTATTGAATTCAAATTTGACCATCTACCGTGGTGGGATTCGAGCCTGGGACTCGAAATTGCCCAAGGTTTGTGGATTACCAGTGCAGTGACCTACACTACTAGGCCACAGGATGAAGCCTTGTGTAATGGAGGAAACACAGCAGCCAATTTGGGCACAAGTTCCCAGAAATTAACATTGTGACAACTGTACAGTCACACCCAAACTAAATGACCCCCACCAGGTAATGGACAAAAAGGGAAGTGTGTCACATCTGAGCAATCCAATCAAGATAGTTCTTCAGCCACCTGATTTCAATTGTTCAAAATTTCTCAATTATTCTTGCTTCATATGAAACAGATCAAATTGCACCAAGTGGTTGCATAGGAATAGTTATGGAAGTGTTAGTATCCTATTCTATACACCTCTCAGTGCTCTAAAATGGCTGGCTCAAAAATTATGGTCTTATTTAAGATGTGGAGATGCCGGCGTTGGACTGGGGTAAACACAGTAAGAAGTCTCACAACACCAGGTTAAAGTCCAACAGGTTTATTTGGGAGCAAAAGCCACTAGCTTTTGGAGCACTCGCTGCTCCTTCGTCAGGTGAGTGGGATTTCAGTTCACAAACAGGGCACATATAGACACAAACTCAATTTTCAAAATAATGGTTGGAATGCGAGTCTTTACAGGTAATCAAGTCTTAAAGGTACAGACAATGTGAGTGGAGAGAGGGTTAAGCACAGGTTAAAGAGATGTGTATTGTCTCCAGCCGGGACAGTTAGTGAGATTTTGCAAGCCCAGGCAAGTCATGGGGGTTGCAGATAATGTGACATGAACCCAAGATCCCGGTTGAGGCCGTCCTCATGTGTGCGGAACTTGGCTATCAGTCTCTGCTCAGCAACTCTGCACTGTCGTGTGTCGTGAAGGCCGCCTTGGAGAACGCTTACCCGAAGATCAGAGGCTGAATGCCCGTGACCGCTGAAGTGTTCCCCAACAGGAAGAGAACACTCATGTCTGGTGACTGTCGAGTGGTGTTCATTCATCCGTTGTCGTAGCGTCTGCATGGTCTCCCCAATGTACCATGCCTCAGGACATCCTTTCCTGCAGCGTATCAGGTAGACAACGTTGGCAGAGTTGCAAGAGTATGTACCGTGTACCTGGTGGATGGTGTTCTCACGTGAGATGATGGCATCCGTGTCGATGATCCGGCATGTCTTGCAAAGATTGCTGTGGCAGGGTTGTGTGATGTCATGGTCACTGTTCTCCTGAAGGCTGGGTAGTTTGCTGCGGACAATGGTTTGTTTGAGGTTGTGCGGTTGGTTGAAGGCAAGAAGTGGGGGTATGGGGATGGCCTTGGTGAGATGTTCGTCTTCATCAATGACATGTTGAAGGCTCCGGAGAAGATGGTGTTGCTTCTCCGCTCCGGGGAAGTACTGGACGACGAAGGGTACTCTGTCCGCCGTGTCCCGTGTTTGTCTTCTGAGGAGGTCGGTGCAGTTTTTTGCTGTGGCGCGTCGGAACTGTCGATTGATGAGTCGAGCGCCATATCCTGTTCTTATGAGGGCATCTTTCAACATCTGGAGGTGTCTGTTGCGATCCTCCTCATCTGAGCAGATCCTGTGTATACGGAGGGCTTGTCCGTAGAGAATGGCTTCTTTAACATGTTTAGGGTGGAAGGTGGAGAAGTGGAGCATCGTGAGGTTATCCGCCGGCTTGCGGTACAGTGAGGTGCTGAGGTGACCGTCCTTGATGGAGGCCCCCCGACACCTGCTGGCTACGAGGCAGGTGCTGCCACATGTTCTGCTTTTGACATTCTTGTTCCCCAAAGAGGGGTGGGCTGGCTGCACCGTTCCTGGAGGCACTGCAAGACTAGGCCGATGTGTGGAGTGGAAGGAGCAAGCCCCTTTCCCACCGCCCTGTTCCAAAAATCAGATTAATATTTGGCCCCCAGATAGGGGAAGTATCAGATATTAAACTGATAAGAACAGATTTTTTTTTGTGTACTGAAATCCCACTTACCTGACGAAGGAGCAGCGAGCGCTCCGAAAGCTAGTGGCTTGTGCTACCAAATAAACCTGTTGGACTTATTTAAGATACCAGTGAAAAAAAGAAAGAAATTGATATTATATAGCACCTTTCACAACCACTGGCCTCAAACACTATTGCAGCCAATAAATTATTTTTGAAGTGCAGTCACTGGCATAATTTAGGAAATACAGCAGCCAATTAGCACACAGGAAGACCCCACAAACATCGATGTAGTAATGACCAGGTAATATGTTTAAACAATATTGGTTAAGCAATAAATATTGACCAGTCCAATTAATCACTGTTCTTCAAAATAGTGCCATGGAACCTTTTATGTACAGCTGAGAGGACAGACAGGGCCTAAGGTTTAGTAGTTCATTTTAAAGGTCGCACCTCATACTAGTCTGGACTGTCTGCTTAATCTCTGTAATCAAGTCTGTGGAGTGGGACTTGAACACAAAATCTTCTGGCTCAGAGGTGGCAGTGCTACGAACACAGCCAGATGGAAAGAAGTCATGCAAAGCCCAGTGACAATGAGTGGATCACCAACCTATTGAGTGGAGACAAAACATTTAACAAGGTACTAGCAAGTGTGTATGATGGGTCTGATGGCCAGAGAGTGAACCAATGATGAGAATAAGGCTTCCAGGCTCTTTGCAACCTTTTCACGCACAATCCCTACTATTTTCCACCTGAGCACCATGTTGTGAGAGAGCTTGAATTTGTTCAAAAACTTACGATAATCTTTGACAAGACAGCTGTGATGTGTCTATCCTGTAGATCCATCTGCTCCTCACTATCATCTCCTTGGAATCTAACTTTTCCTGTCTTTGACCTTTTGGGTGGAGCTGGCATTAATGATGGAGGAAGGTCAGGAAGAGCTGAAACAAAATAGATAAGCAGTTAGCTTCTGGTGTCCACAAAAAGCATTGTGATGATCAGACTATCTGTTTTAGTCACATTGGTTGAGGATTGGCTGGGAGATGAGGGAGAATTTCCCTGCTCTTCTAATCGTGCCATGGAAACTGTTAGTCAACCTGAGAGCGCAGACTTGATTTAGCGTCCCAGTCAAAAAGCAGTACCTCTGACAGTGTAGCATTCCCTCAGTATTGAAGTGAAACGTCTGTCGAGATTTTGTGTTTGTGTCTCCAGAGTAGGACTTGGTCCAAAGCTCATCAATTTTGGATGAAATGGGGAACTTCTATATACTCGTAAATGGTGAAAAGCTAAGAACAGCGGAGCGAGGACAAAGAGATTGACGGGTTTGTGTACACAGGTCAATAAAGTGTAATCAGGTGCAAAAGAAAAATAAAAAACCCAATGCAATATTAGTCTGTGTGACAGGAGGACAAGAATATGTAGAAGGGAGTACGTTTTGCAACGCAACGCAAAATCCTTGTTAGAATATATCTGGAGTTCTGAGCACTATGCCCTGGAAAGATATACTGACCTTGAAAGGAGGGCAGCTCAGATTCATCAGAATCTTACCAGCGCTCTAAGGTTTAAATTGTGAAGAGCGATTTTATAAACTATTATTCCCTGGAATTTAGAAGTTTACAAAGTCATATGATTAAGGCTTATATACCATTTGAGTACAAATTGTACCAGTGGAATATTGGGAAGGTCTTAAAGGAGGAGAGACAGGCAGACAGCCAAGAAGATTTAGGAAGGTGGGAGGCTGAGAAACATAATAAATAGAAGGTTATATGGCCCTCCGAGTCTGCTCCATCATTCAATAGGATCACAGTAATCTCCTGCCTCAACTCCACTTTCCTGCCTGTTCCCATATCTCTTAATACCCTGAGAAAGAGATTCAATGATGAAAAATATACAGCCCTCTGGGGTGGAGCATTATATTTCACAACCCACTGAGTAAGGAAATTTCTCTTCATCTCAGTCCTAAATAACCAAATCCTTAACCCTAGGAGAATGTTTTGATCCCCCTGCTAAGAAAAACAACCTCTTTGTCTACCTTGTCAAGCCCCTTCAGAATCTTATACGTTGCAATGAGATCATTTCTCATCCTTTTAAACCTGTGAAAGTACAGGTCCAATTTACTCAGCCTCTCATCCTCAGAACCAATCTCGTGAAATCATAGAAATCATAGAAACCCTACAGTACAGAAAGAGACCATTTGGCCCATTGAGTCTGCACCGACCACAATCCCACCCAGGCCCTACCCCCATATCCCTACATATTTACCCACTAATCCCTCTAACCTACACATCTCAGGACACTAAGGGCAATTTTTAGCATGGCCAATCAACCTAACCCGCACATCTTTGGAGTGAACTTTCACTCTACCACCTCCAATGTAAGATTATTCTTCCTTCCTCCCCACATTTAACTTGCACATACATTTTACTAAAAATTTTAAGGTTTTATCCACATCACCAGTTTTATGCCTCAGCACCAGGATGAAAATGTACCTGTTTTTTTGTCCCTGTGAGGATATCAATTTTGCAGAGTCTATCCTATATTTGGAAAGCTACTGTTTTAAGCTGCTGTAGTTAGTTTGGCATTTCAGCATCTAAAATAACATTTTCTGGGATTGGGTGACTTAATCAAACTATAAGGCTAACGTAAAGTCCCAGTCTCAGTCTCAGTCCCAAGACTTTCAACAGTGCTGTTCCAGGTACTTTCTGATTTGCAATGCTAAAGAAAGGCCTTGCATTTTAATTGGGTAGGGCCTCTGTCAGAGTTAAAAGATTTGAGCCTTCAAAAGCATGCTAATCTTTTTAATAAGTCATTTTTTTCAGTAAAAACATTGCCTCCCTTTTAAACAGAATGGATTGATAACGTGTGGAATCCAATAATCTCTCATATTTAAGACTGGGATAGACGGGTTTCTGGTCTCTCAGGGAATCGAAGGATTTCGGGATTGGGCAGGAAAGTGAAGTTTGGAATCTCAGAATTGTTACATCACAGAAAGAGGCCATTTGACAAATTGTGTCTGCACCAACTCTCCAAACATACTTAGTGCCATTCCCCTGCCTTTTCCCCCAAACAGTTGAAACCCAAGATCAGCCATGGTTGTATTGAATGGTGGAGCAGGTTTGAAGGGGCTATATAGTCCATTCCTACTGTAATCACTTGTGTTAAGATATCGAAAGGTAATAAATGAAGGATTTAAATGTGGATGTTGGGATTATTGTCAAGTTGACACATTGATTTGTGGGAAGGCTTAATGCATTTCTCACATATGTACAACAATATTAAATGCAGGCATAAGGTCACTGTGAAAGGCAGTACTTGACGATGAGTTTAATTACGATCCCCATTGAAAAATATTCATGGTAGTTTGGGCAAAACATTGAGTTTAATCTAAAATAAAAGCAAATGCTGCAAATAGAACCATGAAAAAGTCAGTGCAGAAAGAGGCCATTCAGCCCATCATGTCTGCACCAGCCCAGAAAAAGGGGGGAAAAAAAGCTCGCTGTTCATTTTAATCCCACTTTCCAGCATCTGGTCAGTAGCCTTGCAGGTTACAGAACTTCAGATGCAGATCCAGGTGCCTTTTAAATTAAGTTATTAGGCAGTGAATTCCAGGCACACACCATCCTCTGGGTGAAAAGGTTTTTCCTCATGTCTGCTCTATTCCTTCTACCAATCACCTTAAATTTTGTCGCCTGGTAATTGACACCTCCACGAGGGGAAACAAGTCGTTGCTGTCTACCCTATCTACGCTCCTCAATTTTGTACACCTCAATTAGGTCATCCATTAGCCTCCTCTGTTCGAAGGAAAACACAAACCCAGCCTCTCCAATCAGAGCTGCAATTCAAGGCCTGGCGACATTCAGATATAAATCTGAAATAAAAAAGTGCTGGAAAGGCTCAGCAGGTCTGGCAACATCTGTGAGTTAATGTTTCGAGTCCAATATGACTCTTCTTCAGAACAAGCAGTAAATGAATTTAATCTATTGTATCTGAATTAACACAATCATACTGAGGGACTGTGCAAGTCTCAAATTTGATGCAGAACTCTGCAAATGAAATCAAATGGCTGTAGATTAATCAACATCTGTCTTGCAGATTGTCACAAATAAAGGCTTCAATAGAGTTCACATAGTTAAGAATCTGCAAGGCAACTTTATATGTTGAAATTCAGTCAGTCAGCTGCAAAATAATAAAAGTGGGGGAGGAATAGTGTTAAGGAGGCAGAAATGGCTACATAAAGTCTGCAAGTAAACATAGAGCACATATGCTACATCACAATGTTATAAATGATACGCAAAACCGCTAGTAGTTATAAAATGCACATCCCTAAGCTTATCAAAATCAGCTTAACATGAAAAATAATTATCTTTTAGATAAGGGTGGTGGAGGCAGAGACCCTCATAACATTTGTGAAATAGTTAGATGTGCACTTGTGATGCCAAAGCAGACAAGGCTATGGGCCAAGTGCTGGAAAATGGAATTAGAATAGTTGAGTGGTTTGTCCTCGACTGGCGCAGACTCAATGGGCCGAAGGGCCTTTTTCTGTGCGGTTGACCTCCATGACTCTAGGGTGAGATGTCAAACGTAAATTAAAGTTAATTGAAAAATGTAATATGCATGATATTGAAAGATCTATGTTGGGTTAAAGTATCAAGAAATAGTCGGATAATGAGGTTACGGTGTTAATCAGACATGATCTGATTGAATGGCATAGCAGGTTACAGAGCGACCTACCTATATTCGTATCCATAATTCTCTATGTCAATTAGTAACCAATTTAAGAACTTGTAGTATTTGGACATTTTTACCAGTAAAAAGCATAGTTTAGTTCCTGCTCATTCCCAACCCCCTTACATCAGATCCAGCATCTGATTACCAGTAAGGCTACATAACAAAAATTAAATCCAAACCTTCCAAAGTGACTGTGTCCCGTAGGCCTGCATTGGTCTGGCCTCCAGCAGCATTTTCCAATTCTACTTTCCTCTTGTTTACCATCTTGGCAGCTGGAGGTGTTCCTGCTGCTAGGAACTGCTGCTGGAACTGGAGGAGATCGTCTTCAGATTCGCCAGGCTTCGGCCTACCCAACATCTTTCTTAGTTTTGGATGGCCTCCTGTAAATGGGAGAGTGGCACGGTCAGCCTCACTGCCCTGGAAGGCATATAACTGAGATAACACCATCTTGAACAACCCACTTTCCTAGTTGCTATCATCATCGATTAGGAGTGCCCATCACAGGAAACCATTTGGCCCATCGTGTCTTTGCCAATTAACTGAAAGAGCTTTGCAACTAGCCCCAAACCCTGCACTTTCCCCATAACTCTGCAAACTTTTCCTTTTCATTAATATATCCAATTCTCTTTTCAAATTTTGTTTCAAGTACCATTTTAGGCAAGTTCATTCCAGATCAAAGCATCTCGCTGCATAAAACAAAATCATGTTCCCTCTAGTTCTTTTGACAATTATCGTAAATCTGTGGCCTCTGGTTACCAACCCTGTCACCAAGGGAAAGTTTCTCCCTATCTATTCAATTAGAACTGCTCAATTTTGAATCTTTCCATTAAATCTCCCACTAGTCTTTCCGAATTGCTCTGCATAACTGATGTCCCTCAGGCCTGGTTTCATTTTGGTGAATCTCCTTTGCACCATCACCAGAGCCTAAAGTGGAGTGCCTGGAATTGGACAAAATACTCCAGTTGGGGCCTAGCCAAAAGTACCCCATTTCCCAACCTTATCACAGAGAAAAGTTATGTTACTTTGACCTGGTTCATTGGCAATAGCAGACCTAAGGCCACTGGGCACCTTTGAACCAAGGCAGAGAGTGGTAGCACATATTTTGACTGCAAGAGGTTTCATTGCCAAACTCTATCCCATCTTGATCTGTCGTCCATTCACGAGCATTTTCCAGCAGATGATTGAAGTAGGACAGGTAGACGAATAAAAAACTCTGGTTAATTTCCCATTTTGTACTTGACCTGGGACTCCGAGGTCAATAGCAGCCTTAAATCAGAAAGCTCAGCAAAGACCATGGAACAGATCAGACACCTTCCAGTCTATGTGGCTCAATGGTTTTACCACTGAAATGGAAAGTGTATTCCAAACATAAAGACTACCATTTCTGCAGTGCCTTTCAATAGCTCTGGATGTTCCAAAGCACTTTAGAATCAATGAAGTAGTGCAGACACAGCAATAATGTAGGAAACACAGCAGCCAAATTTGTTCACAGCAAAGTCCCATGAACAGCAATGTGACAATGGCCAGATAATCCGTTTGAGTAATGTTGGTTGAGGAATGAGTATTTGCCAGGATACTCTCTTCCTCCTCTTCTAAATAGGATGAGCTGAAATGGCAGAGCCTGGGTTTAACATCTCATCTGAAAGTTGGTATCTCGGGCAGTGTAACAATTTCAGTATGGCACTGCAGAGTCAGTCTGGATTATGAGCTCAAGTCTCTGTACCCATAACTTGAGTCGCGAGTGCTAGCACTGAGCCGCAGCTAACAGCTTGCTCTTTTCAACTGTGCTGAATCTATTAAAGAAACAGGCTAATGGTTCTCCATTACCTTGTGTAATGCTGAAAAGTTGCTGGATAATGGCAATCCGGATGTATCCATTTTATTTAAAAACTCCTGCAACTTAAATCCGATGGTCCGTTCCACTGACAGTCAGTGGAATTGACACTTCACACAAGGTTTGGCTATAAAGGAGTAGAACCCTGGGACACACAAGGAGCAATGCATGAGTGTTCAATGTTTTTTTATTAATGTTTATTTATTAGTGTCACAAGTAGGCTGACATTAACACTACAATGAAGTTATTACGAAAATCCCCAAGTCGCCACACTTCGGCACCTGTTCGGATACACGAAGGGTGTGGTGAACCATAGTTGGTTACCACTATGAGTGCTGAGCCATGGATGGTCAGCACTATGGGTGTTTGTACATATGTTACTGTTGTCACTGTTGGGGTTAGGGTTGGGCTGTTCTCCCTGTTGATATTGTTCTGTGGTACACTCCAGTTGGCTCCGCCTACCTGGGGAAGTATAAAGGTCACTGCACTGCCTGGTGACCCTTTAGTCTGGGATTGTATTGTTAAGCAGTATGCTCCATTCCTGTTAGTAATAAAAGCCTTTATTTCCCGGGTACAGTCTAGCCTCCCGAGTGATTTAATCGCGCATCAATTTTATTACTAACAAAATTTTGAAAAAAAAAACCATGGAGCAAATGTTGAAACCCGAGCGGCTTACTTTAGATCCACGTGCGGCGGGAGCGTCGAACACTTTCGACCATTGGTTAAAGTGTTTTCAAGACTACATCGATGCCTCAACAGCCATTCAAAACGACACCAATAGACTGCGGGTCCTCCACGCGAGGGTAAGCGACATCGTATACTTATCAATCCGCGATGCCCAAGACTACATAGGGGCCATCGAACTACTTAAGAAACAGTACAACAAACCGCCAAACGAGATCCATGCTCGACACCTTTTAGCCACTCGACAGCGGCAGCCCGGCGAAACGACAGAACAGTACCTGTGTGAACTTCAGCAGCTAGCCAGAGCCTGCAACTGCAAGCCAGTGTCGGCGGCCCAGTATACGAACGACTTGATCCGAGATGCGTTCGTGGCGGGAATCGGCTCGTCGTATATTCGCCTTCGGCTGCTAGAGCAAGGTAATCTAGACCTCGCTAAGACAGTAGAATTGGCTGACGCTATGGAAATGGCCTCCAGAAGTCTAGAAACGTACCCCACCGACCACGTGGGAACATCGTGGCAAGTACAGCCACCGACTCAACTTTATTCAGCGGCTCCGAAAAACTGCACGATTGTGTTTCCAACCTCGGACCTGACGACGGCGGCAGCTCCAGGAGGCCCGCGGTGTTACTTCTGTGGATGGGCGAAACACCCTCGGCAGCGATGTCCAGCTAGAACGGTATTGTTCTCCGCGTGTGGAAAGAAAGCGCATTATGCCAAAGTCTGCAGGACCAAACCACTCTCCAAACATAGCAGCGCGGCGTGTGATTCTCCAGAGCCTGTCTCCTTGTCTCCAGCGTCTTCGAGGTCTTCCACCACGTGCGATTCCAGAGCGCCGCCATTCCTGACGACGGAGACGCAAGACACGTGCGAACTGCAGACGTGCCACTTTTAGCGCCACCGACCACGTGCGGTCCATGGGCGCAGACATTTTGGTCGGCACCGACCGCAGACGACTAGCAGGGGTCATCATCATCAACCATCTCAGCTGCCTGCAGTTGCACCCAAGACCCAACGGTGGCGTCAATCATCCTGGACCAGGCCAAGCCTCACAGACTCGACAAGTCCATGATGGGCATAGAGGTAAATGGACGCCAAATTCATTGTTTGTTTGACAGCGGGAACACGGAGAGCTTCATTCACCCTGACACCGTGAAACAGTGCGGTCTCCGAGTACGGACTGTCAGACAGACAATTTCGATGGCGTCGAGGTCCCAGTCTGTTACCGTGCTAGGGAGCTGCGTGGTCAACCTAACGGTGTGGGGCACAGTTTACGAGAACTTCAGGCTCCTTGTGTTACCGCACCTTTGCGCTCCGATATTCCTGGGACTAGACTTTATGGTCCACCTGAGGAGTGTAACCCTGCAGTACGATGGGCCACTCCCTCCACTTTCAGTGGGAGCACAGCAGCTTCCAAATTGCCCAGCGCGCTCCACGTGTAGCCTGTCGCCACTCAGAATCACCCCACCATCTTTATTCGAGAATCTCGTGCCAGGCTGCAAGCCCATCGCAACCAAGAGCAGGCGTTACAGCACTGAGGATCGGATCTTTATTCGATCTAAAGTTCAGCGGCTCCTCAGGGAAGGGATCATCCAACCTAGCTCTAGTCCATGGAGAGCGCAAGTAGTGGTGGTTAAAACTGGAAACAAACCCCGGATGGTCATAGACTATAGTCAGACCATTAATAGATATACGCAGCTGGATGCGTATCCTCTCCCGCGCATATCTGACATGGTCAACCAGATTGCGCAGTACCGGGTGTTCTCCACCATTGACTTGAAGTCAGCTTACCACCAGCTCCCCATTCGCCCAGAGGACCGAAAATACACGGCCTTTGAGGCGGATGGTCGTCTTTATCACTTTTTAAGGGTTCCCTTTGGCGTCACGAATGGGGTCTCGGTCTTCCAGCGTGCTATGGACCGAATGGAGGACCAGAACGGGCTGCGGGCTACCTTCCCGTACCTGGATAACGTCACTATCTGCGGCCATGACCAGCAGGACCACGATGCCAACCTCCTGAGATTTTTACGCACTGCGTCTCGCCTGAATCTGACCTACAACAGGGAGAAGTGCGTATTTCGCAAGCGCCGCCTAGCAATTCTCGGATACATGGTGGAAAACGGGGTCCTTGGCCCTGATCCAGACCGTATGCATCCCCTCCTTGAACTTCCCCTGCCCACTAGCATCAAAGCACTGAGAAGATGCTTAGGCTTCTTTTCATACTATGCACAGTGGGTTCCCAATTATGCGGACAAAGCCCGTCCGCTCATCAAGTCTACCTCCTTTCCCCTAGCAACAGAGGCTCGCTTAGCCTTTGAAGGGATAAAAGCCGACATCGCGAAAGCCACGATGCACGCTGTTGATGAGTCCATCCCCTTTCAGGTGGAGAGTGATGCATCTGATTTTGCCCTGGCCGCCACACTTAACCAGGCGGGCAGGCCCATCGACTTTTTCTCTCACACCCTCCAAGGCCCTGAAATTCGGCACTCTGCGGTGGAAAAAGAGGCCCAGGCCATGGTGGAGGCCGTTTGGTATTGGCGCCATTACTTGGCGGGAAAACGATTCACCCTGCTCACGGACCAGCGGTCCGTGGTGTTCATGTTCTACAACACGTTACGGGGTAAGATCAAAAATGATAAAATCTTGAGATGGAGAATCGAACTCTCCACCTACAACTATGATATCATGTACCGTCCAGGGAAGCTCAATGAGCCCTCAGACACCCTGTCGCGTGGAACATGTGCAAGTGTGCAGGAGAATCAATTACAGGCCCTCCACAATGATCTCTGCCATCCGGGGGTCACTCGGCTCTTCCATTTCGTAAAGGCCCGGAATCTACCCTACTCAGTGGAGGATGTCAGGTCCATAACCCGAAGCTGCCAGGTATGTGCTAAATGCAAACCGCACTTCTATTGACCTGACAGGGCACACCTCATTAAGGCCACTCGCCCTTTTGAAAGACTGAGTGTGGACTTCAAGGGCCCCCTTCCTTCGACAGATCGGAACGTGTACTTCCTCAATGTGATTGACGAGTACTCACGATTCCCTTTTGTCATTCCCTGTTCTGATACGACCGCTGCCACGGTTATCAAAGCATTACGGGATCTTTTCACCCTGTTCGGTTACCCCAGCTATATCCACAGTGATAGGGGCTCGTCTTTCATGAGTGACGACTTGAGGCAATCAAAAGGGATTGCCTCAAGTAGAACTACGAGTTACAACCCTAGGGGTAACGGACAGGTTGAACGAGTAAATGCTACAGTCTGGAAGGCTGTCTTACTGGCGTTGAGGTCTAAAGGTCTTCCAGTCTCCCGTTGGCAAGAGGTACTCTCTGATGCGCTCCATTCCATCCGCTCACTCCTGTGTACGGCAACCAACGCTACCCCACATGAGAGGATGTTTTCCTTCCCTAGGAAGTCTTCCTCTGGGACCTCATTACCGTCTTGGTTGACGTACTCAGGACCTGTCCTCCTGCGGCGGCATGTTAGGACCCGCAAGTCCGACCCTTTGGTTGAACAGGTCCATCTCCTCCACGCCAACCCTCAATATGCCTATGTGGCATATCCTGACGGGCGAGAGGACACGGTCTCTATTAGAGATCTGGCGCCTGCAGGGGACTTGGAAACCCCAGTCGTTCCCACACCCCTAGTTAGGGACCCCCTGACCCTTATCTCCCCTCCTGACACGGCGCGGGCAGTATCAGGACCACCACTTAATCCTCTTACTCCCGTGTACATCTTGCCTGAGTCCAGGAGATTGTCGCCACCTCGAGGCTTGCTCGAGTCCAGCAGATTGTCGCCACCTCGTGGTCCACCTGTCCGTGAGGAACTGGAGGAGTCACTGGACACCGCCTTGGAGAAAAGGTCACCACAGTTACCTAAACCGGCATTACCGCCAGTGTTGAGGAGGTCGCAGAGACGGTGCGGTCCTCCAATATGACTGAACTTGTGAATATATGAACAGTTGTTCTGTTTTTTTTGCCCCGCCGGCCTTTGTTTTTAAAGGAGGGGTGAATGTGGTGAACCATAGTTGGTTACCACTATGAGTGCTGAGCCATGGATGGTCAGCACTATGGGTGTTTGTACATATGTTACTGTTGTCACTGTTGGGGTTAGGGTTGGGCTGTTCTCCCTGTTGATATTGTTCTGTGGTACACTCCAGTTGGCTCCGCCTACCTGGGGAAGTATAAAGGTCACTGCACTGCCTGGTGACCCTTTAGTCTGGGATTGTATTGTATATAGTGTGCTCCATTCTTGTTCGTAATAAAAGCCTTTATTTCCCGGGTACAATCTAGCCTCCCGAGTGATTTAATCGCGCATCAAAGGGCGAATTTAGTCTGGCCAATGCACCTAACCAGCACATCTTTCGGACTGTGGGAGGAAACTGGAGCACCCGGCGGAAAACCATGCAGACACGGGGAGAACGTGCAGACTCTGCACAGACAGTGACCCGAGCCAGGAATTGAACCCGGGTCCCTGGCGCTGTGAGGCAGCAATGCTAACCACTGTGCTGCCATGCCGCCCACCTGCCTGCCCCTCTCTCTCTCACTCCTTTCGGCTCTCCTTCTTGCTGTTGGTCCATCCATCCCTCTCCTGTTGTGCTTTGTTCTCATGTCTGTTTCAGCTTTTGTTTGTACCCCTCCACATGATGGGT
>NW_027592024.1:0-65311 GCF_964213995.1 Mustelus asterias
TACCCAATCTCTCCTCATAACTAAGCCCCTCCATACCAGGCAACATCCTGGTAAACCTCCTCTGTACTCTCTCCAAAGTCTTCACGTCCTTCTGGTAGTGTGGCGACCAGAACTGGGCGCAGTGTTCCAAATGCGGCAGAACCAACGTTTTATACATCTGCAACATCAGACCCCAACTTTTATACTCTATGCCCCGTCCTATAAAGGCAAGCATGCCATATGCCTTATTCACTACCTTCTCCACCTGTGACGTCACCTTCAAGGATCTGTGGACTTGCACACCCAGGTCCCTCTGCGTATCTACACCCTTTATGGTTCTGCCATTTATCGTATAGCTCCTCCCTACATTATTTCTACCAAAATGCATCACTTCGCATTTATCAGGATTGAACTCCATCTGCCATTTCTTTGCCCAAATTTCCAGCCTATCTATATCCTTCTGTAGCTTCTGACAATGCTCCTCACTATCTGCAAGTCCAGCCATTTTTGTGTCGTCCGCAAACTTACTGATCACCCCAGTTACACCTTCTTCCAGATCGTTTTTATAAATCACAAACAGCGGTGGGTGGGTGGGGGGGTGGGGGGTGAGTGAGGGGGAGTGGGGGGGCGAGTGGGGGGGGCGAGTGGGCGGGGGGCTTGTGGGATGGGGGGAATTGAGGGGGAGTTGGGCGGGAGAGGGAGGGGCAAGTGGGGGGGGGAATTGGGGGGAGAGTGGGGTGGGGGGGCGAGTGGGGGGGGGAGTTGGGGGGGAGGGGGGGCGAGTGGGGGGGGGAATTGGGGGGGAGAGTGGGGTGGGGGGGGCGAGTGGGGGGGGAATTGGGGGGAGAGGGGTGGGGGGCAAGTGGGGTGGGGGGGAGGAGTGGGGGTGGGGGGAGGAGTGGGGGTGTGGGGGGGGAGTATGGGTGTGGGGGGGTAGGGGTGTGGGGGGGTAGGGGGGTGGGAGGTTGGGGTGGAGGTTGCGGGGGCGAGCGTGGGGGGGGAGGGAGGTTTGGGGGGGAGGTTGGGGTTGGGAGGAGAGTGGTGGGCAGGAGAGTGGGGGGGAGAGTGGGGGGGGGATGGGGGGAGGTTTGGGTGGGGAGGTTGGGGGGAGAGTGGGGGGAGTGGGAGAGTGGGGGCGAGTGGGGTGGGGTGGATTGGGAGGGGGGGAGCGGGGGGGGAGTGGGGGGCTGAGGGTGGGGGGGAGTGGGTGGAGTGGGGGGGGAGTGGGGGGGTGCAGTTGGGGGGGGAGTAGGGGTGGAGTGGGGTGGTGTGGGGTGGGGGGGAGTGGGAGGGTTTGGGAGGGGAATGGGGGGAGTGGGGGGGGAAGGTTGGGGGGAGAGTTGGGGGGGAGTGGGGAGGATGTGGGGGGAAGTGGGGGTGGAGTGGTGGGGGAGGGGGGGAATCGGGGGGCGAGGAGGGGGGAGTAGGGGGCAGCAGGGGGAGGAGGAGTAGGGGGAGGAGTGGGGAGAGGGGAAGGAGGGTGTGGGGGGGAGGGGGTGGGGGACGGAAGGGGGCAGAGGTGGGGGGAGGGCAGGTGGGGGAGGGGGTGGGGGGAGGAGGGTGGGGGACGGGAGGGGGCAGAGGTGGGGGTAGGGGGAGTGGGGGGAGCCGGGGGGAGTGGAGGGCTGGGGTTGGGGGGGGAGTCGGGGGGTGGGTGTGGGGGTGCAGTTGAGGGGGGAGGGGGGTGGGGGGAGGAGGGTGGTGGGGGGAGGAGGGTGGTGGGGGGAGGAGGGTGGGGCTGGTGGGAGGAGGGTGGGGGGAAGGGTGGGGGGAGGGGGACGGGAGGGGGCAGAGGTGGGGGGAGGGCAGGTGGTGGAGGAGTGGGGGGGAGCGGGTGGGAGTGGAGGGCTGGGGGTGAGTGGGTGGAGTGGGGGGGGAGTGGGGGGAAGAGGGTGGGGGTGGGGGGTGTGGGGGGAAGAGGGTGGGGGTGGGGGGGTGTGGGGGAGGAGGGTGGGGGGAGGGAGACGGGAGGGGGCAGAGGTGGGGGGTGGGGGAGGGCAGGTGGGGGAGGAGGGTGGGGGGGTGTGGGGGAGGAGGGGATGAGGGGAGAGGAGGGGGTGTGGGAGGAGGGTGGGGGGGTGTGGGGGGAGGAGGGGATGAGGGGAGAGGAGGGGGTGTGGGAGGAGGAGGGTGTGGGGAGGAGGGTGGGGAGGAGGGAGGGGGGAGGAGGTTGGGGGGGAGAGTGGGGAGGAGGTTGGGGGGGAGAGTGGGGAGGAGGTTGGGGGGGAGAGTGGGGGAGGAGGTTGGGGGGGAGGGTGGGGAGGAGGGTGGGGGAGGAGGGTGGGGAGGGTTGGGGGGTGGGGGACAGTGGAGGGAGGGGGGAGGGTAGCGAGGACAGGGGAGGGAGAGGGGAGAGGGAAGGAGTGGGGGGAGGGGTGTGGGAGGAGGGAGGGTCTGGGGGGGATGGGGTGTGTGGGGGGAGGGGATGTGGGTGGTGGAGGGGGGAGGGAGAGGGTGGGGAGGGAGGGGGGTGAGTGGGGTGGAGGGGAGGGAGGGGGAGGAAGAGGGGGGATGGAGGGGAGGGACAGGGGGAGAGGGATGTGGGGGGATGGAGTGGCGGAGAGGGGGGTGGGAGAGGGGGGTGGGGGGAGGGAGAGTGGGGTCGAGGGGGAGAAGGGAGTGGGGGGAGGACAACGGGGGTGGTGGGGGAAGGAGAAGGGGTGGGGGGGGGAGGGAGAGGCGGGTGGGGGAGAGGGGGGGTGGGAGAGGGGGCGAGTGGGTGGGTAGACGGAGAGGGGGTGAGTGAGGGGGGAGAGGGGGTTAGAGGGAGAGGGATGAGTGGGGGGGAGAGGGGGGTGGAGGGTGTAGGGGGAGGAGCATGGGTATAGAGGAGAGGGAGGTGGGGAAGAGGGAGGTGAGGGAGAGGGATTTGGGGAGAGTAGGGGGGGAGGGGGCGGGTGAGGTGGGAGGGTGGGGGATGGTTGGGGGGGGAGGAGGTGGGGAGAGGAGGAGGGAGAAGAGGAGAGGGGGAGAGGAGGAGGGAGAAAGAGGAGGGGGAGGAGGGTCGGGCAGAGAGGGGGAAGAAGAGGGGGGAAGGGTACAGGAGGCAGGAGGGGGGCAGGTGGAGGGAGGGGACAGGGGGGTGAGGAGGGGGGGGAAGGAGAGGAGGGGTCGGAGGAATGAGATGGGGGAAGAGGGGGGAGGAGGAGGGGTGGGGAGAAGGGAGGGAGGGAGGAGGGAGGGAGGGAGGAGGGACAGGGAGAGGAGGAGGGGTGGGGAAGGGCAGGAGGGGAAGGAGGAGGGAAGGGTGAGAGAGGGGAGGAGGAGGGAGGGAGAGGAGGAGGGGCAGGGAGGGGAGGGGGAGGGAGAGAAGGGGCAGAAGAGAGGGAGAGGGGGGAAGGGGAGAAGAGGGAAGAGGAGGGGGAAACGAGGGTTTGAGAGGAGGGGGGAAGGGGAGAGGGGAGCGGATGGGGGAAGAGCAGCGGGGAGGAGGGGCGGGGAGAGGAGGGGGGCCCCTAGCTATGAGTGTAACACTACATTTTGCACTCTCTCGAGACTTCTTACTGTTACTTTATTTCATTTGAGAACATTTCCAAAAGAGTCTTGGGTCTACCTTTGGCAGTGCAAAGTAGTTGGAAGAGGTAACAAAGCTTATTCCATGTTGTTAGAGAATGATGAACAGACAAAATCTGCCATTTTAAATGCATACGAGTTAGAACCTGAAGTGTACCATGAGACATTCAGGAATTCCCCCAAAAAAGGCTTGCCCAAACCTATGACTTTGATAAAGAAAAAACATGATGTGGAGATGCCGGCGTTGGACTGGGATAAACACAGTAAGAAGTTTAACAACACCAGGTTAAAGTCCAACAGGTTTATTTGGTAGCAAAAGCCACACAAGCTTTCGGAGCTCTAAGCCCCTTCTTCAGGTGAGCGGGAATTCTGTTCACAAACAGAGCATATAAAGACACAAACTCAATTTACATGAATAATGGTTGGAATGCGAATACTTACAACTAATCAAGTCTTTAAGAAACAAAACAGCATGAGTGGAGAGAGCACCAAGACAGGCTAAAAAGATGTGTATTGTCTCCAGACAAGACAGCCAGTGAAACTCTGTGGGGGTTACAAATAGTGGGACATGAACCCAATATCCCGGTTGAGGCCGTCCTCGTGTGTGCGGAACTTGGCTATCAGTTTCTGCTCAGCGACTCTGCGCCGTCGTGTGTCGCGAAGGCTGCCTTGGAGAACGCTTACCCGAATATCAGAGGCCGAATGCCCGTGACCGCTGAAGTGCTCCCCAACAGGAAGAGAACAGTCTTGCCTGGTGATTGTCGAGCGGTGTTCATTCATCCGTTGTCGCAGCGTCTGCATAGTTTCCCCAATGTACCATGCCAGAGTCGCTGAGCAGAAACTGATAGCCAAGTTCCGCACACACGAGGACGGCCTCAACCGGGATATTGGGTTCATGTCACACTATTTGTAACTCCCACAGTTGCGTGGACCTGCAGAGTTTCACTGGCTGTCTTGTCTGGAGACAATACACATCTTTTTAGCCTGTCTTGATGCTCTCTCCACTCACATTGTTTTGTTTCTTAAAGACTTGATTAGTTGTAAGTATTCGCATTCCAACCATTATTCATGTAAATTGAGTCTGTGTCTTTATAAGCTCTGTTTGTGAACAGAATTCCCACTCACCTGAAGAAGGGGCTAAGAGCTCCGAAAGCTTGTGTGGCTTTTGCTACCAAATAAACCTGTTGGGCTTTAACCTGGTGTTGTTAAACTTCTTAAAGAAAAAACACACAGCCTTTAACCGCTGGTCAATCTCTAAATTACAAAAACATGCGGGAGGTACTTCTACTGGAACTTTTTACTCAGTATCCCTATTAATATTCCGTCCAATATTAAGGAGCAAAGAGTCAAAAGGTGCAGGATGCTATTTTAACTGCAGATGACTTTCAACTTACAAACAAACCTTTCAACAAAGGACAATTATTTTCTTATAATCTCAAGAGGTTCAGGAAGGACAGAAAGTGGGCAAACGGTTGGTCATGGGAAAACAGTGAAAGGAGTGAAGGCAGAGGAGAAATAAGTTTCAGAGAAAAGGAGAATAAGGGTCGGACAGGCCAGTTCCTAAATTTTGAAACGATAATTCAGTCAGGGAAAAGAGAAGGCCCAACCTGCTTCTATTGTGGCAAATATGGGCATGTAAAGGTAGACTTTTGGAATTACAAGGATAAACCAATAGGGGTCTCTGCAGTTAAAGCAGTGTCCGTGTCATGAATATTGTAGTTTTGTTCTCCAATGTAAGAGGAACAGACTAGGATAGCTATAAAAACTTTGTGTAAATGGAAATGACCTCTAGCTTTTCTCAAAAACCAGGAAAAGAAGTACGCATTAGAAACGTAGAAACATAGAAAAACTACAGCACAATACAGGCCCTTCAGCCCACAAAGTTGTGCCGAACATGTCCCTACCTTAGCGATTACTAGGCTTACCTATAACCCTCTATCTTACTAAGTTCCATGTACTTATCTAAAAGTCTCTTAAAAGACCCTATCGAATCCGCCTCCACCACCGTTGCTGGCAGCCCATTCCATGCACCCACCATCCTCTCAGTGAAAAACTTACCCCTGACATCTCCTCTGTACCTACTCCCCAGCACCTTAAACCTGTGTCCTCTTGTGGCAACCATTTCAGCCCTGGGAAAAAGCCTCTGACTATCCACTCGATCGATACCTCTCAACATCTTATACACCTCTATCAGGTCACCCCTCATCCTTCGTCTCTCCAAGGAGAAAAGGCCGAGCTCACTCAACCTAACCTCATAAGGCATGCTCCCCAACCCAGGCAACATCCTTGTAAATCTCCTCTGCACCCTTTCTACTGCTTCCACATCCTTCCTGTAATGAGGCGACCAGAACTGAGCACAGTACTCCAAGTGGGGTTTGACCAGGGTCTTATATAGCTGCAACATTATCTCACGACTCCTAAACTCAATTCCTCGATTGATGAAGGCCAGTACACCATACGCCTTCTTAACCACAGCCTCAACCTGCACAGCTGCTTTGAGCGTCCTATGAACTCGGACCCCAAGATCCTTCTGATCTTCCACTCTGCCAAGAGTCCTACCATTAATATTATATTCCGCCATCCTATTTGACCTGCCAAAATGAACAACCTCACATTTATCTGGGTTGAACTCCATCTGCCACTTCTCTGCCCAGTCTTGCATCCTATCAATGTCTCGCTGCAACTTCGGACATCCCTCCACCCTATCCACAACACCTCCAACCTTTGTGACATCAGCAAACTTACCAACCTATCCCTCCACTTCCCCATCCAGGTCATTTATAAAAATCAGAAAGAGTAAGGGTCCCAGAACAGATCCCTGGGGCACTCCACTGGTGACCGATCTCCATGCAGAATATGGCAAGCCAGTTCTGGATCCACAAAGCAATGTCCCCTTGGATCCCATGTCCCCTCACTTTCTCAATAAGCCTTGCATGGGGCACCTTATCAAATGCCTTGCTGAAGTCCATATAAACTACATCTATCGCTCTTCCTTCATCAATGTGTTTTGTCACATCCTCAAAAAATTCAACCAGGCTCGTAAGGCATGATCTGCCTTTGACAAAGCCATGCTGACTATTCTTAATCATATTATACCTCTCCAAATGTTCATAAATCCTGCCTCTCAGGATCTTCTACATCAACTTACCAACCACTGAGGTTAGACTCACTGGTCTATAATTTCCAGGGCTATCTCTACTCCCTTTCTTGAATAAAGGAACAACGTCCGCAATCCTCCAATCCTTCGGAACCTCTCCCGTCTCCATTGATGATGCAAAGATCATCGCCAGAGGCTCAGCAGTCTCCTCCCTCGCCTCCCACAGTAGCCTGGGGTACATCTCATCCGGTCCCGGCGACTTATCTAACTTGATGCTTTTCAAAAGCTCCAACACATCCTCTTTCTTAATATCTACATGCTCAAGCTTTTCAGTCCGCTGCAAGTCTGCACTACAACCACCAAGATACTTTTCCACAGTGAATACTGAAGTAAAGTATTAATTAAGTACCTCTGCTATTTCTTCCGGTTCCATACAAACTTTCCCACTGTCACACTTGATAGGTCCTATTCTTTCACGTCTTATCCTCTTGCTCTTCACATACTTGTAGAATGCCTTGGGGTTTTCCTTAATCCTGCCTGACAAGGCCTTCTCATGACCCCTTCTGGCTCTCCTAATTTCCTTCTTAAGATCCTATTAGCCATATAGTCTTCAAGATCTCTAACATTACCTTGCTCCCTGAACCTTTTGTAAGCTTTTCTTCTTGACTCGATTCATTACAGCCTTTGTACACCACGGTTCCTGTAACCTACCATAACTTCCCTCTCTCAGTGGAACGTTGCTGTGCAGAAATCCAGACAAATATTCCCTGAATATTTGCCACATTTCTTCCGTACATTTCCCTGAGAAAACCTCTTCCCAATTTAAGCCTCCAATTTCCTGCCTGATAGCCTCATAATTCCCCTTACTCCAATTAAACACGTTTCTAACTTGTCTGATCCTATCTCTCGCCAATGCTATTGTAAAGGAGATAGAATTATGATCACTATCTCCAAAATGCTCTCCCACTGAGAGATCTGACAACTGCCCAGGTTCATTTCCCAATACCAAATCAAGTACAGCCTCTCCTCTTGTAGGCTTATCTACATACTGTGTCAAGAAACCCTCCTGAACACACCTAACAAACTCCTCCCCATCTACACCCCTTACTCTCGGGAGATTCCAATCAATATTTGGGAAATTAAAATCTCCCATCACGACAACTCTGTTATTATTACACCTTTCCAGGATCTGTTTCCTTATCTGCTCCTCAACATCCCTGTTACTGTTGGGCAGCCTATAGAAAACACCCAGTAAAGTTATTGACCCCTTCCTGTTCCTAACCTCCACCAACAGAGACAATCCCTCCATGGTGTCCATCTTTTCTGCAGCCGTGACACTATCTCTGATCAACAGTGCCACTCCCCCACCTCTTTTGCCTCCCTCCCTGTCCCTTCTGAAACATTTGAAACCCGGCACTTGAAGTAACCAGTCCTGTCCTTGAGTCATCCAAGTCTCTGTAATGGCCACCACATCATATTTCCAAGTAGTGATCCACACTCTCAGCTCATCCACTTTGTTCACAACACTCCTTGCGTTAAAATAGACACATCTCAAACCTTCGGTCTGAGCGTTCCTCTTCTCTATCACCTGCCTATCCTCCCTCTCACGCTGTCAACAAGCTTTCTCTATTTGTGAGCTAACCTCCTCTCTCCCAGTCACTTCAATTTGATTCCCACCCCCCAACCATTCTAGTTTAAACTCTCCCCAGTAGCCTTAGCAAACCTCCCCTCCAGGATATTGGTCCCCCTGGGATTCAAGTGCAACCTGTCCTTATTGTACAGGTCACACCTGCCCCAAATAGGTCCCAGTGATCCAGAAACCTGAATCCCTGCCCCCTGCTCCAATCCCTCAGCCACGCATTTATCCTCCACCTCATTCCATTCCTACTCTCACTGTCGGGTGGCACAGGCAGCAATCCCGAGATTACTACCTTTGCGGTCCTTCTTCTCAACTCCCTTCCCAATTCCCTATATTCTCCTTTCAGGACCCTTTTCCTACCTATGTCATTGGTACCAATATGTACCACGACCTCTGGCTCTTCTCCCTCCCACTTCAGGATATCTTGGACGCGATCAGAAACGTCCCGGATCCTGACACCAGGGAGGCAAACTACCATCTGAGTTTCTTGTCTGCATCCACAGAATTGCCTGTCCGACCCCCTCACTATAGAGTCCCCCATCACTACTGCCTTCCTTCTGCTTTCCCTACCCTTCTGAGCTACAGGGCCGGACTCTGTGCCAGAGGCACGGGCACTCATAGAAATCATAGAAACCCTACAGTGCAGAAGGAGGCCATTCGGCCCATCGAGTCTGCACCGACCACAATCCCACCCAGGCCCTACCCCCACATATTTACCCACTAATCCCACTAACCTACGCATCTCAGGACTCTAAGGGGCAATGTTTAACCTGGCCAATCAACCTAACCCGCACATCTTTGGACAGTGGGAGGAAACCGGAGCACCCGGAGGAAACCCACGCAGACACGAGGAGAATGTGCAAACTCCACACAGACAGTGACCTGAGCTGGGAATCGAACCCGGGATCCTGGAGCTGTGAAGCAGCAGTGCGAACCACTGTGCTACCGTGCCGCCCACTGTTGCTTCCTCCAGGTAGGCTGTCCCCCCCCAACAGCACTCAAACAGGAGTACTTACTGTTAAGGGGCACAGCCACTGGGGTACTCTCTAGTACCTGACCTTACCCCTTCCCCTTCCTAACCGTGACCCACTTGTCTGCCTCCCGTGGCCCCGGTGTGACCACCTGCCTGTAACTCCTCTCTATCACCTCCTCATTCTCCCTGACCAGACGAAGGTCATCGAGCTGCAGCTCCAATTCCCTAACGCAGTTCCTTCGGAGCCGCAGCTCGACGCACCTGGCGCAGATATGGACGTCCGGGAGGCTAGGAGACTCCAGGACCTCCCACATCTGACACCGAGAACAACAAACTGGCCTCACACTCATTCCCCCTTTCTTCAAGTAACACAGGAAAAACTAAGAACTAAACCTACCCTGCCTCGCCCATTGAGCCAAAACCCTTCAGCCTTCACTCTGCTCCCTCTCACTCTGCCGCCTGCTCACAACGCTGCCCGCTGGAGAGAGCGGCCTGCTTTTCAAAGGGGAAAAAAAACTTCCCAGGTGTCACTGATGACAAGAAGGCTATGGCAGGAGACGAACTAGAAACCATCATTATTACTGGAGGTAGTGTTGGGCAAGCTAATGGGGCTAAAGGTAGGCAAGTCTCCTGGCCCTAATGGAATGCATCCCAGGGTACTAAAAGAGATAGCGGGGGAAATAACAAATGCACCAGCGGTAAATTATCAAAATTCACCGGACTCTGGGGTGGTTCCCGCAGATTGGAAAACAGCAAATGTGACACCACTGTTTAAAAAAGGAGGTAGACAAAAGGCGGGTAACTATCGGCTGATTAGCTTAACTTCTATAGTAGGGAAAATGCTTGAATCTATCATCAAGGAAGAAATAGCGAGACATCTGGATATAAATTGTCATTGGGAAGACGCAGCATGGGTTTGTGAAGGGCAGGTCATGTTTGACTAATTTGGTGGAATTCTTGACAACATTACGTGCAGTGGACAATGAGGAACCTGTGGATGTGGTGTATCTGGATTTCCAGAAGGCATTTGATAAGGTTCCGCACCAAAGGCTGCTGCGTAAGATAAAAGTGTTGCGGGTAATGTATTAGCATGGATAGAGGATTGGTTAACGAACAGAAAGCAAAGAGTCCACTCTTAAATGGGTAAATGGGTGTTTTTCTGGTTGGCAATCAGTGACTAGTGGTGTACTTCAGGGATCATTGTTGGGACCGCAATTGTTTACGATTTACATAGATGATTTGGAGTTGGCGACCAAGTGTAATGTGTCGAAATTTGCAGATGACACTAAGATGAGTGGCAGAGCAAAGTGTGCAGAGGACACAGAAAGTCGACAAAGGGATATAGTCTAAGTGAATGGGCAAGGGTCTGGCAGATGGTGTACAATGTTGGTAAATGTGAGGTCATCCATTTTGGTAGGAATAACAGCAAAATCGACTATTATTTAAATGGTAAAAAATTGCAGCATGCTGCTGTGCAGAGGGACCCGGGTGTCCTTGTGCATGAATCACACAAAAAGTTGGTTTGCAGGTGATTAAGAAGGCAAATGGAATTTTGTCCTTCATTGCTAGAGGGATGGAGTTTAAAAATAACGAGGTTATGTTGCAGCTGTATAAGATACTGGTGAGGCCACACCTGGAGCACTGTGTACAGTTTTGGTCTCCTTACTTGAGAAAGGATATACTGGCACTGGAGGAGGTACAGAAGAGATTCACTAGGTTGATTCCGGAGAGAGTTGGCTTATGAGGAGAGACTGAGTAGATTGGGGCTATACTCATTGGAATTCAGAAGAATGAGGGGAGATCTTATAGAAACATATAAGATTATGAAGGCTAAGACAAGATAGAAGCAGGGAAGTTGGGAAGCAGGGAACTAGAACTAGGGGGCATGGCCTCAAAATAAGGGGGAGCAGATTTAGGACTGAGTTGAGGAGGAACTTCACCCAAAGTGTTGTGAATCTGTGGAATTCCCTGGCCAGTGAAGCAGTTGAGGCTACCTCATTGAATGTTTTTAAGGCAAGGATAGATAAATTTTTGAACGGTAAAGGAATTAAGGGTTATGGTGAGCGGGCGGGTAAGTAGATCTGAGTCCATGAAAAGATCAGCCATGATCTTATTGATTGGCAGAGCAGGCTCGAGGGGCCAGATGGCTTGGTCCTACTCTTATGTTCTTATGTTATTCATAGAAATCATAGAAACCCTACAGTGCCATTCGGCCATTCGGCCCATCGAGTCTGCACCGACCACAATCCCACCCAGGCCCTACCGCCACATATTTTACCCGCTAATCCCTCTGACCTACGCATCCCAGGACTCTAAGGGGCAATTTTTTTAACCTGGCCAGTCAACCTAACCCGCACATCTTTGGACTGTGGGAGGAAACCGGAGCACCCGGAGGAAACCCACGCAGACAGGGGGAGAATGTGCAAACTCCACACAGACAGTGACCCGAGCATCGAACCTGGGACCCTGGAGCTGTGAAGCAGCAGTGCTAACCACTGTGCTACCGTGCCGCCATTGTTATGTTTAGATTTCTAAATAATTGTCTGTAGGCTTTTGGCACTAGTTCATATTCACTTAAGATGGCTTCTTTCACCTCATCACAATCCCTAGATCGCTCCTCTGATAGTGACGCAAACACCTCTACCTACCAACTTTGTTTGAATCAACAATACCCACATGGTTTGTGGCCATTTCGTTTGTTTAGCTACTTTCTCAAATAAAAATGAAAAAGGCTTCTACATCCTTCTCTTTAGAGTCCCCACCAGCCCTTTGACTACAATAGTACAGTTTTGGTCTCCTTACTTGAGAAAGAAGGACCCCAAAGGTTCTTTTTTTAAAAAGTGTGAGCACACGGTGGTCAACAAGACCATGGGCCATGACGAAAGCTGAGAAGGCAAATGCCAACAATGTGGCAGCCGAAAAGGTGGAACTTGAAAATCTTTTGGTAAGATCGCCTGAGGGTAAAGGTGTTAGCTTGATATTGAGATACTGTATAAGTGTGCAAATTGGTTACATATGAAGTAACTAATACGGAGGAAATCACTCCAAGTTGGACCCGTTTAAGGATTTGGAAGAGCTTGCAATTATACATTTAAGAACAGGTCTCAGACATGTACACTACTTGACAAACAACATGGCATGAAATGGTTAATGGGGCCAGTCGAGTCAAACAGCACCGTTAAATGATCAAGGCACTGAGACATACTCCATAGAGAAACCGATTTCAAAACAATTGGGACAGAATTAAACACATCAGTACCTGTCAAAAACAGGTAAAATTAAAATGAAAGAGTAAATAATTTGGATTGGAATAATTTTAGAGCCTAGTAGCAAATAAACCTGATAAGGAATATCCAGAAGATGGATGCAGAAATGGATGCAGTCTATGCATAATGTCATTTAGAATGATATTGAGTGAGGTGATCTGCAAGTGGGGAGTGTCAGGTAGAAAGGAGCATCAATCTAAGATTCAAGAGTACAAGTGGGCGAGAGGGTGATGGTAAAGGTGGGACCGGAGTGCAGTGGTTTCCAATTGTGGTGGCATGGACAAAGTGATTATGATGGGTGATATGTGTGTACTTGTTGATACAAAGACAGGAAGTTGATGGAAGCATTATACTTCATTAAAAATAATAAACCTGACGACCACCCAACTGGTGAGGACCAACATTAATGTTTTCACAGGTTCCTGTTTATTCTGATGACTGTCGTGGAATTGTGTATGTAGCTGCTGTGAATGAATTTTTCAATGCTGTTAGTCTCCAGATTGTCTCCACCGGAGGAACAGGAGCATGGATAAAGAAACGCAACATCTGGATATCGGATCAAGTGACTCCCACCAGTCAACCGAATCACTGAGCTAGATTGTGGATCATCTGAGAAAGGATGGGACAATCGTATGGGAACCTGGGAACCTGGGAACCTAGATTGTGGATCATCTGAGAAAGGATGGGACAATCGTATGGGAACCTGGGAACCTGGAATCGTATGGGAACACGGGCAGCCTGTTCATAACACCCTCTGAGATGGAACTCAGAGATGGAAAAGACTCAGAGGGCAATTTAGGTATTAAAAGGATATACTAATGAAATATTGGGCTTGTGGAGGTAATTATTCAATGTCATTGAACCTGGTCTTAAGGGCCAGTATTGTCAAGAACTATGTAAGCCTATAATATATAAGACTTGATTGTAGAGATATTAGATGTTACCAGCTTAATACCTGTGGATATCAAAAACCTACCCAATGTCCAAACATGGTGGAGCCTCCCCAGATGCATTAGGATTGTGAAAGCTACAACTTTACTACATGACATGACAATGGTATCTCTAGGGGTAACCTACTATGTTTTGGGCCCATTGACAATACTCCATTCAACATGCCACGCTCATCCTAATGCCATTAAATGGGTGGAAGTGCAATTGCAGAGCATCATTGATGATAATACTTACAGAACCACGGATCCCATGAACCACGGATCTGAGATAAAAGGAGCATACTGGGAGGTATCAGGGGATTGTTTGGAGTGCAAACTCGGAAGTTAATTCAGTACAACTGTCTGAACTGAATAGCTATTCGTCCTGGGTTGCCACAGAAGTTGGAAAGGGACTACAGTATGGAACCTATGGAGCCGAGTATATATTCACCATTGTAGACCTACAGGGTGAGGGGCTCTTGGAAAAATTTAGTCATGTAGCAAAAGGAATGCTCAATACCATTGAGACCCAGGTCAAAGGGCGGGCATGCAACAATCTTGCCAGAGATCTGATAGTTGAGGTTAGGTCCAACATTGAAGTTTGGAACCATTCCCCAACATTTATTCACCTCCCTGTACAAATTAAACTTTCTCAACATGTACCGGGACAGACATGAATTAGTCATTTGACCAGGAAGAGTTCCAGTGAGGAAGGCTATAAAATTCATTATGGTGGTACCACAGGAATGTACGTCTAATGAGATCTTTAAGGATAGCTACAGATTTGATTGATTAGGGACAGAAGAAGGCGGCTGGGTTCACTGAGCCAGATCTAAAGGATATTTAACCTACTTATGAATGTGGTTCAGAATCAGAGCATTTCATAGTGTGTGTCTGTCGGACCCTCGAGCCTCTAGGGAACCCCAGCAAGATAATCGTTGATATTTTACCATTGAAGGAGGCATTTAAAGCAGTGCAAGTGGGCCCCACACAGTGATACATGATCACCCCGAAGGCAGAGATCATATTGGGGGGTTTACTTTGTGAAAGTAATCATAGTTTTGTCTGCAAGTAACAGATTCATTGACTGTGGGAGTGTTCCACTTGCCAGAAAAAACATCTGAATATGTATTTGGTGCCTGGTGGGATGACTCGTATACTGACGAGACACCAAATCATTGTTCACTTTGGTCAAAACAAGTTACCGAAAGGTATGATGGGAAAGGTAAATAGTTGAGAGTCAAAGGCCTGGGAACCCATTAACTAGCAGAACTCATATCTGGAAGATTATGAGGATGCACATTTTGCAACAATAATGAATTCAGTCACTGCCCAGACAGATTCCTGGATGCAGGAAACATATCTATTCAGCTTGGCAGTGAGCCAGTGGGAACATCCGCTTTGATCTTTACGGTAGCTTCTACCGTAGCCAGGCAACAGGAAAGTAGCTTTAGCTAAGAATGGAGTTAATGTCTGGGTTCTATAGATGAATGAAATACCATCATGCTGGCAGGTACAATGCAATTGGCTGAGGTACTTGACAGGGATTTGTATTGATGTGTGTATACTAAATGAAATTAATTTTAAACGAATGAAGGGCAGGAAATCTGATAAGTAAAATGTATAACCGTTCTGTTTTTACTGATAACTTCAGAACTTGTCCGAGAGGTCCAGATATTCTGTATCTGTGACCATCGCGATGACTTCTCCCATTGATCACTCGTCATTAATAAATTTTTACTTTTTGTACTGTGACATTGGTTTCCTGAGTCTAATTCATAATGAATTTGATGATCAGCCATGATCAAAATCAATGGCGAAGCACGCTCAAAGGGCCGAGTGGCCGATTCCTGCTTCTATTTTCTATGTCTTCAGCCCCTGAGCCTGCTGGAAAATTGTGCCTTCTCTGCCTCTTTGCACAGCTGCGTAAGCAGCTCAGGGTGGCTTTTTGTAAGGTTTACAACTCTTTCCGCTTGCACTTCAGTCCCACGCTCCTGATCTACGGGCACCTGGTGCGGAGAGGGGCGGGTTGGGATGCCGACCTCCTCGTGAACCTGCTCCTGGGCCTGGTGAGACGCGCCATCAATAGGTCCAGGCAGCGGGCGATCGACGGGGCCGTCCATCCCGACTGTCTGCCCCTCTACCGCGGCTACATTCGCGGCCAGGTGTCTCTGGAGAGGGAGCATGCGGTGTCCACGGGCGCGGTTGACGCCTTCCGCGACCGCTGGGCGCCGCAGGGGCTGGGGTGTATTATCGACCCCTTTTGGTTTGACGTTTTAAGTTTCCTTTCGACTTTATTTTTGGTTCGGGCTGTTCCCCCCTTCCTTTTGGGGAGTTGCCCCTTTTACTTTGTCCCTAAGTTAATTTGAGTTAGTTTATTATGTTGGTACCCGAAAGAGCTACAACTCTTTCCGCCATTTTGATTGTAGTCCTTAAGTGTACCCAACTAACAGAGTCAGTGTCTCAATGGATTAAAGCCCAATTCAGCTCCCTCAAGTTGGCCTGCTTATAATATTGATCTCCTCGATTGTACAATATCTGGTAGCTTTTGATTGCTGACTCCGATGACAATGTGGTGATAAAAATGTTCATGTGTCAATGCACCATACTTGCAGGAACTGGCTCGTTCCCTGGTCTTTGGGATTTCTGACCGAATCATGTTCGTTGAATTACAAAATGATTTTCAGAGTAAAATATGTGTTGAACACTTTAAGGACAGTTTCAAAGTCTGACTGAAGAGGACATCATCAGTGGCAGGCTGTCAGAGGAATGGTGAATCTGCCCTTTGGCCTTTCCCACACCCTGGCCAGCCTTTCCCCCACAATCACATTGTTGGTTTGTGTGGATCAGGGACACTGAGCTGCTGCTCACCAAAGTGACTCCTCCCTGATTTTACTTCTTACTGTGTTTGCCCCAGTCCAACGCCGGCATCTCCACTTCAGATTGCCAGCATCTTGTCGAGACCTAAATGAAAGCCATCAGGAGGAGGCTCCAGTTGAAGAGAACAGCAGTAGCTGGGGCTGGACTCAGTTTCCGGGGGAGGGCTATCGGGGCGGACCGGAAGAGGAAGTGGCTTGGCGCGATGCAGGCGGAGAGCAGTGCGGTGGCCGAGCGGCCCCGCGACATTGACACAGAGCCCATTCCCGGGAGCAGCTCCTCCGGCCTAGTGAATGCCGCCGGCACCAACGGGAAGGCGGTTGTGTGCGAGCGCTGCGGCTCCCGAGTGCTGAGCCCGGGGACAGCCCCGATACCGGCGGAGAGAGGTGGGGGTTGGGGGAAGGGTGAGGTTGGGGGGGGAAGGGTGAGGTTGGGGGGAGGTGTGGGGGGGAAGGGTGAGGTTGGGGGGGGTGTGGGGGGGGAAGGGTGAGGTTGGGGGGGGTGTGGGGGGGGAAGGGTGAGGTTGGGGGGGGTGTGGGGGGGGAAGGGTGAGGTTGGGGGGGGGTGGGGGGGAAGGGTGAGGTTGGGGGGGGTGGGGGGGAAGGGTGAGGTTGGGGGGGGTGGGGGGGGGAAGGGTGAGGGTGGGGGGGAAGGGTGAGGTTGGGGGGGAAGGGTGAGGTTGGGGGGGGAGGGTGAGGTTGGGGGGGGGTGAGGTTGGGGGGGGGTGGGGGGGAAGGGTGAGGTTGGGGGGGGGGTGGGGGGGGAAGGGTGAGGTTGGGGGTGGGGGGTGGGGGGAAGGGTGAGGTTGGGGGGGGGGTGGGGGGGGAAGGGTGAGGTTGGGGGGGGGTGGGGGGGAAGGGTGAGGTTGGGGGGTGGGTGGGGGGGAAGGGTGAGGTTGGGGGGGGGTGGGGGGGAAGGGTGAGGTTGGGGGGGGGTGAGGTTGGGGGGGGGTGGGGGGAAGGGTGAGGTTGGGGGGGGGTGGGGGGGAAGGGTGAGGTTGGGGGGGGGTGAGGTTGGGGGGGGGGTGAGGTTGGGGGGGGGGTGGGGGGGAAGGGTGAGGTTGGGGGGGGGGTGGGGGGGAAGGGTGAGGTTGGGGGGGGGGGTGGGGGGGGAAGGGTGAGGTTGGGGGGGGTGGGGGGGAAGGGTGAGGGTGGGGGGTGGGTGGGGGGGAAGGGGTGAGGTTGGGGGGGGGTGGGGGGGAAGGGTGAGGTTGGGGGGGGGTGAGGTTGGGGGGGGTGGGGGGGAAGGGTGAGGTTGGGGGGGTGGGGGGGGAAGGGTGAGGTTGGGGGGGGTGAGGTTGGGGGGGGGGTGAGGTTGGGGGGGGGTGGGGGGGGGTGGGGGGGGAAGGGTGAGGTTGGGGGGAGAAGGGTGGGGTTGGGGGGAGAAGGGTGAGGTTGGGGGGAGAAGGGTGAGGTTGGGGGGAGAAGGGTGAGGTTGGGGGGAGAAAGGGTGAGGTTGGGGGGAGAAGGGTGAGGTTGGGGGGAGAAGGGTGAGGTTGGGGGGAGAAGGGTGAGGTTGGGGGGAGAAGGGTGAGGTTGGGGGGAGAAAGGGTGAGGATGGGGGGAGAAGGGGTGAGGTTGGGGGGAGAAGGGTGAGGTTGGGGGGAGAAGGGGAGGCTTGGGGGGAGAAGGGTGAGTTGGGGGGAGAAGGGTGAGGTTGGGGGGAGAAGGGTGAGGTTGGGGGGAGAAGGGTGAGGTTGGGGGGAAGGGTGAGGTCTGGGGGGAGAAGGGTGAGGTTGGGGGGAGAAGGGTGAGGTTTGGGGGGGAGGAAGGGTGAGGTTGGGGGGGAGAAGGTGAGGTTGGGGGGGGAAGGGTGAGGTTGGGGGGGGGGGTGGGGGGGAAGGGTGAGGTTGGGGGGGGTGGGGGGGAAGGGTGAGGTTGGGGGGGGGGGGGGGGGGGAAGGGTGAGGCTGGGGGGGGGTGAGGGGGGGGGGAAGGATGAGGTTGGGGGGTGGGGGGGAAGGGAGGGGTGGGGGGGAAGGGTGAGGTTGGGGGGGGGTGGGGGGGAAGGGTGAGGTTGGGGGGGGTGGGGGGAAGGGGAGGTTGGGGGGGGTGGGGGGGAAGGGTGAGGTTGGGGGGGGTGGGGGGAAGGGTGAGGTTGGGGGGGGGGTGGGGGGGAAGGGTGAGGTTGGGGGGGGGGGGGGAAGGGTGAGGTTGGGGGTGGGTGGGGGGGGCAGGGTGGGTGGGGGGTGGGGTGGGGGGAAGGGTGAGGTTGGGGTGGGTGGGGGGGGAAGGGTGAGGTTGGGGCAGGTGGGGGGGGGGGAAGGGTGAGGTTGGGGGGTAGGGTGGGGGGGGGGAAGGGTGGGTTGGGGGTAGGTGGGGGGGGGAAGGGTGAGGTGGGGGGGGGGGGAAGGTGAGGTGGGGGGGGGCGAGATGTGGGGGGGGGGGAAGGGTGAGGTGTGGGGGGGGCGGAGAGGAGGGGGGGGGAGGGTGAGGGGGGGGGAGGAGGGTGGGGGGAGCGAGGGTGGGGGGGAAGGGTGAGGGGTGGGGGGGGGGAAGGGTGAGGTGGTGGGGGGGGGGGAAGGGTGAGGTGGTGGGGGGGAAGGGTGAGGTGGGGGGGGGAAGGGTGAGGTGTGGGGGGGGGGGAGGGTGAGGTGTGGGGGGGGAGGAGGGTGAGGTGTGGGGGGGGGAGGAGGGTGAGGTGTGGGGGGGGGAGGAGGGTGGGGTGTGGGGGGGGAGGAGGGGTGGCGGGATGAGGGTGCAGGGGTCACGTGAGGAGGAGGGGGCATGAGGTGGTGGGGTGCGTGGGTAGGTGGGAGGGGGCAGGCGGGGGGAGCGTGAGGAGACGGGGAGGGGGAGAGGTGGGGCGTGAGGGCACAGGGGGAAGGGGGTGAGATGGCGGGCTGAGGGGGGTGGGCTGAGGAGAAGGGGGAGGTGGGGGGGGATCCGAGGAGGGGTAGGTTGGGGTAAGTTGGAGGAGCGGGGAAGGTTGGAGGAGGGGAGAAGGGAGGTGGAGGGGACGAGAGAAGGGGTGGATGGTGGGGGGAAGGGGTGGGGAGAGGAGGGATGGGGTGTGGCGGAAGGGATGGAGAGGGGGCGGGGTTTGGGGGGAGTAGGAATGGGGACGGGGAGGGTGTGGGGAGTGAGAAGGTGGGGTTGGGAAGAAAGGGAGAAAGGAGCGAGAGAGGAGGGGGTTGCAGGAAGAGGGGAAAGCAATGGGGGGGTGTGAGCAGGGGCGCGAAGGGAGACAGACGGGGTGAGGTTGTAGATGGGGGGAGGAGAAGGCATGGAGATGGGTGGGGGAGAGGAGTAGGCATGGAGGTGGGGGAGGGAGGGGAGGAGAACAGGCTGGAGGTGGGGGAAGGTTGGGGAAAGGGGATTGGAGGGAGAAAGGGGAGTGAGATGGGGAGGGGGAGAGAAGGGAGGGGGTTGGGGGGAAGAAGTGGGAGGGGGTGGGTGGGGGTAGACGGGGGTGGAGGAGGAGGGGAGAAAGAATGAGGGAGGGGTGGGGGAGAGAAAAGAGGGGCGGTTGGTGGGAGAGAAGGGGATGGAGAGGAAGTGGGTTCGGGAAGGGGAGAGAAGGAGGTGGGAGGTGCAAGAGAAGGGAGTGGGGGAGAGGAGGAAGGGAGAAAGAATGAGGAGGGGTGGGGGAGATAAGGGAGAGGGGTGGTTGGTGGGAGAGAAGGGAGGCACGGGATGGAGAGAGGAGGTGGGGAGAGGGGTGGGGATAGAAGGAAGGGGTGGGGGAGGTGGGGTGAGGGTGAGGAGAGGGAATGTGGGGGGCGGGGGGAGGGTAGAGGAGGAGGGGACAATGAAGGGGTGGGGGAGTGAGAGGGGGGTGAGGATGGGGAGAGGGATGAGAAGGGGGAGAGAGGTGGGAGGGAGATAAGTTAGGGAGGTGGCGGAGGGGTGCTCTTTGTGGCTGACGAATCGTGTTTGTTTTGCAGCTCTTTCTTCCATCTATGAGGCAGAGAGAGGTCCTGGGAACTGAGGAAAGCTCAGTGAAAGGGGACATGCTGCAAGAACACTGGTTTGTTGATGACATGTACACCTTTGAGAATGTTGGCTTCACCAAGAATGTGAACAATATCAAGTACCTGGTTTGTGCTGATTGTGAGATTGGGCCCATTGGCTGGCACTGCCTGGATGACAAGAAGAGTTTTTATGTGGCTTTGGATCGAGTGCAGCATGAATAGTGCAGAGCCAAGAGCCAGCAGGCTCCCAGGACCATTCACTGACAGTGTGGCTCTGTCTCTTACTCTCTTCACATACTCCCTGCATCCTGTTACTGGGGACCAGACACAGGCCACCTCACGTCACCAACAGAAAACAGCATACAGATATCAGTGTGAGTTAAAGCATAGATTGCAAGAGCAGCTCATCAGTCCAGTATTCTAGGATCATGTGCAGTACTGTTCTAACAAGCTGACCATTCAACATGGATTGTTCATTTTATTAAAGGAAATTCTGATTGCCCTGTGCCACGGGGGTGACCAGACTCGATCAGATCCTGGCTTCAGTGGGGGTGTAATGACAGCTGCGCCCCTGCTGTCTCACTT
The DNA here is from genome assembly GCF_964213995.1 of Mustelus asterias. Lineage (NCBI taxonomy): Eukaryota > Metazoa > Chordata > Chondrichthyes > Carcharhiniformes > Triakidae > Mustelus > Mustelus asterias. Next base: position 20,771 of record NW_027592024.1, read on the forward strand.
GTGGGTGGGGCGCAGTGGGGAGAGCCAGAGGGGGAAGGCCATGCTATTATCCCAGAGGGAAGGGTATGCCATTGTTATCCCAGAGGGAAGGGGAAGGCTGTACTACTAGAATCCTACAGTGCAGAAGGAGACAATTCGGCCCATCAAGTCTGCACCAACCACAATCCCACCCTGGCCCTATCCCCATAACCCCATGCATTTACCCTAGCTAGTCCCCCTGACCATAAGGGGCAATTTTAGCATGGTCAATCAACCTAACCCGTACATCTTTGGACTGCGGGAGGAAACCCAGAGTATGGAGGAAACCCACGCAGACACAGGGAGAATGTCTGTGTGGAGCTTGCACAGTGACCCAAGCTGAGAAGGAACCTGGATTCCTGTCGCTGTGAGGCAGCAGTGCTAACGCTGTGTCGCCATGCTACCCCAACAGTGGAGTGGGAACTGAGGGCTGTAGACTTGCCTACCTTTGTGCTCATTTCCCTTGAAGCAAAGGCCAGCATTCCGTTTGACCTCCCAATTACCTGCTACACCTGCCTGTCAAGCCCTTGTCATGCATGTATAAGGACATCCCCTACATCATAGCATAGCTCTCCATACTCGATGTTGGGGGAGATGATCGTGTGGTGGGAATGTTTTTGTGTTAGTAATTCAGACTCAGATTAATGCTCTGGAGACATGAGAAATCTCACCACGACAACTGGTGGAATTTGAATTAAATGAGCAAACCTGGAATAGGAAGCTAGTCTTGGTTATGGTGACCTTGCCGGCTGTTGTCCCCCTCCCACCAAACCTGGTTCACTAATGTCATTGAGGGAAGTGAAATCTGTCATCCTTACCAGACCCGCAGCAATGTGGTTGAATTTTAACTGCCCTCTGAAATGGCTGAGCAAACCCACTCAGTTCAAGGATAATTACAGATGAGCAACAAATGCTGGCCCAGCCAGTAGCACCCACATCCCATGAAAGAAAAAAGAATGTGGCAACTTTGTTGACGGCCATTTGGAAATCCAAATACTCTACATCTACTGATCCCCTTTATCCATCCTGCTTGTTACGTCCTCAAAGAGCTAATAAATTTGTCAAACGCGGTTTCCCTTTCAGAAAACCACACTGACTTGTGTCTGATTGTATTATGATTTTCCTGCTACTGCCCCTTTAATAATGGATTCTAGCATTCTCTGAATAACAAATTAGAGTACCTGACCCACAGTTTCCTGGCTGAGAATTACAGGTGAAAACTATGCTGTTGAAAGGATGATGCACAAAATAAAACGTCAGTCAACCAAGTATACTTAAATGTCAAAGAAATAAAGGATTTCTTCCACTATTTGGTATGTATTATAGAACTTCATTTTTTGGGAGAAAGTCTACAGTGGGATGAGAGACTGGAGTAGAAATAACTGCATGTTGACCCTGCGCACCCAGAGTTACACATACAGATCCAACCAGGTGTCCTCCCTGGCTGGATTTAGGGAATTGGTTTCCTAATTTAAAGATAAAATAAAAATGGAGACACCATTGGGAGAATTAAGACTCTTTTATTCTTAAATGTAAGAAAGCTATTTATAAATCAATAACATGTTATGATCATGTGGGCAGGGGTGAAATGGCTGTATTCACCCACTGGTTAGAAAAGAGATCTCGTGGGATACAGGGGAAGGTGGTGGGCTGGGTCCTAAATTGGTGCAGTGACAGGAAACAAAGGGTAATGGTTGAAGGATGTTTTTGTGAATGAAAAGCAGTTTTCAGTGGTGTTCCACAGGATTCAGTGTTAGGCTCTTGCTGTTTGTTGCATATGTGGATTTGGATTTAAATGTGGGAGACGTGATTAGGAAATTTGCAGATAACATGTTGATAGTGAAGAGGATAACTGTTGGCTCCAGGATGATATCAATGAATTGGTTGAGTGGGATGGGGACAGTGTGGAGCATCATCAAGCTGAGAGTATAGAGAGGTGGACACGCTGCAGGCTCGGAATCCTCGTGTGAGAAGGGAAAGGGTGACCACCAGGCAGAGCAAGAACCCTCTTTCGCCGTTGCCTTACATGACAGATATACTGCTTCAGATATTTTGGAGCGAATGATACCACAGGAAAGCAGTTACCGACAAATTTGTAGCACCATGGTTGGCTCTGCTGCACAGGGGAGGAGCAATAGGCAGATTTCTGTGATCATGATGTGGAGATGCCGGCGTTGGACTGGGGTGAACACAGTAAGAGTTTTGACAACACCAGGTTAAAGTCCAACAGGTTTATTTGGTAGCAAATACCATTAGCTTTCGGAGCGCCCACCACCTCCCTGGTGCTAGGGTCAAGGATGCTTCGAAGCAGTTCCAGGACATTCTGAAGGGGGACAGTGAACAGCCAGTGGTCATGGTACACATGTTGTACATACATGAGTCCAACCTCAGTGGTTGGTAAGTTGATGGAGAAGATCCTGAGGGACATGATTTATGAACATTTAGAGAAGTTTAGTATGCTCAAAATTAGTCAGCACGGCTTTGTCAAAGGCAAATCGTGCCTTACAAGCCTGGTGAAGTTCTTTGAAAATGTGACTAAACACATTGACGAAGGAAAAGCGGTAGATGTGGTTTACATGGACTTCAGCAAGGCGTTCAATAACGTCCCCCATGCAAGACTTCTCGAGAAAGTGAGAGGGCATGGGATCCAAGGGGCTGTTGCCTTGTGGATTCAGAACTGGCTTGCCTGCAGAAGGCAGAGAGTGGTTGTAGGATGGGTCTTTTTCTGAATGGAGGTCGGTCACCAGTGGAGTGCCCCAGGGATCTGTTCTGGGATCCTTGCTGTTTGTCATTTTCATAAATGACCTGGATGAGAAAGTGGAGGGATGGGTTGGTAAGTTTGCTGACGACACGAAGGTTGGTGGTGTTGTGGATAGGTTGGAAGGATGTCAGAAGCTGCGGCGTGACATAGATAGGATGCTAGACTGGGCGGAGAAGTGGCAGATGGACTTCAACCTAGATAAATGTGTAGTGGCTCATTTTGGCAGGTCAAATGGGATGAAGGAGTATAATATCAAGGATAAAACTCTTAGCAGTGTAGAGGATCAGAAGGACCTTGGGGTCCGGGTCCATAGGACTCTTAAATCGGCCTCGCAGGTAGAGGTGGTTAAGAAGGCGTATGGAGTGCTGGCCTTCATCAATCGAGGGATTGAGTTTAGGAGTCGGAAGATAATGATGCAGCTTTATAAGACCCTCGTCAGACCCCACTTGGAGTACTGTGCTCCGTTCTGGTCGCCTCATTACAGGCGGGATGTGGAAATGATTGAAAGGGTGCAGAGAAGATTTACAAGGATGTTGCCTGGATTGGTTGGCATGCCTTATGAGGATAGGTTGAGGGAGCTCAGCCTTTTCTCCTTGGAGAGACGAAGGATGAGAGGTGACCTGATTGAGGTGTACAAGATGTTGAGAGGTATAGATCGGGTGGATTCTCGGAGGCTTTTTTCCAGGGCTGAAATGGCTGCTACGAAAGGACACCGGTTTAAGGTGCTGGGGAGTAGGTACAGAGGAGATGTTAGGGGGAAGTTTTTCACACAGAGGGTGGTGGGTGAGTGGAATTGGCTGCCATCAGTGGTGGTGGAGGCAAACTCGATAGGGTCTTTTAAGAGACTTCTGGATGAGTACATGGGACTTGATAGGATTGAGGGTTATAGGTAAGCCTATATATAATCCTAGATAGGTAGGGACATGACCGGCGCAACTTGTAGGCCGAAGGGCCTGTTTGTGCTGTATTTTTTCTATGTTTTATGTTCTATATGTAATTTGTACCAAAGGAATGAGGTCCAAAAAGTAGAATATAGGGAGTTAGGAGTTAGGAAGTAAATTAAGTGGAACCTCAAAGGTACTGATTTCAGTATTAATACCAGTGCCACATGCTAGTTTGAGTAGAAATGGCAGGATACATCAGATGAATATGAGGGGGTTTGTTTCAGATTTCTGGGGAGCTGGAACCAGCACAAACTGAACGGGTTACACCTAAGTAGGACCAGGACTGATGTCCTGTGGGATGGGGGAACCAAAAAAAGAATTGTCACTCAAAAAAAATACAACCAGGTTTTGTGGCTTTCAGAAGCCTTTGGAGTTCTGTTAATTCTTCTTAAGTTCTTTCTGATTTGGTACCTTTCCCTAGTTAGATGGTGCGCTCTCTTAAGACATATCTGAAGCTGGCGGAGTTGAAAGCTGCTCTTGAAGCTTGAGAGGTAGCAGTTCTTCTGTTGCTCTGCTGTTTTTCTCCCCTTCACTCTCTATACCTGTGACCTATTAATTTTCCTACGATAAGATTGGTCTGATGTTGTCAACACCAAATTCCAATTTTTATAGGTTCCTGTTAACCGAGTGCCCGCTTTAAATTGATTGAGCTAAATTAAACAAAAACAGGTTGTTTTGTCAAGACGACGACTGGCCCTGATGATACTGGCTTTTGATACAAATGTCATCTGCGAATTTTGACACACTACACTTGGTCCCCAACTCCAAATCATATATGTAAATTGTAAATAATTGCAGTGCCAACACTGATCCCTGAGGCACACCACTAGTCACTGATCGCCAACCAGCAAAACACCCATTTACCCCCACTCTTTGCTTTCTGTTAGTTGATCAATCTTCTATCCATGCTAATACATTACTCGTAACGCCATGCATCTTTATCTTGTGCGGCAGCCTTTTGTGTGGCACCTTGTCGAATGTCTTCTCGAAATCCAGATACACCACATCCACTGGTTCCCCATTGTCCACCACACTCGTAATGTCCTCGAAAAATTCCAGTAAATTTATTAAACGTGACCTTCCTTTCATGAACCCATGCTGCATCTTCCCAATGGGACAATTTCTCTCCAAGTGTCTCGCCATTTCTTCCTTGATGATAGAGTCAAGCATTTTCCCCACTACAGAAGTTAAGCTCACCGACCTATAGTTATCCGCCTTTTGTCTACCTCCTTTTTTAAACAGTGGTGTCACATTTGCTGTTTTCAAATCTGCAGGAACCACCCCAGGGTCCAATGAATTTTGGTAAATTACCACAAGTGCATTTGCTATTTCTCCATCTCTTTTAGTACCCTGGGGTGCATTCCATCAGGGCCAGGAGACTTGTCTACCTTTAGCCCCATTCGCTCACCTAACACCTGCCATTGCCTCCTTGTCGTCAATTTGTGGCATGTTATTTGTGTCTTCCACTGTGAAGACCGACACAAACTATCTGTTCAATGCCTTGGTCATTTCCCATTATTAAATCCCCCTTCTCATCCTCTAAAGGACCAATGTTTATCGTAGCCACTCTTTTTCATTTTTATTATTTGTAGAAACTTGCTATCCGTTTTTATATTCTGAGTTAGTTTATTCTAATAATCTATCTTTTCTTCATAGCTTTTTTCGTGGCTTTCTGTTGACCTTTAAAGATTTCCCAATCCTCTCGTTTCCCACTAATCTTTGCCACTTGGCGTGCCTTTTCTTACAATTTGATACCCTGCTTTATTTCCTTAGATATCCATGGCTGATTATCCCTTTTCATAGAAACTAGGAGTAGGCCATTCAGCCCTTCGAACTTGCTCTGCCTTTCATCTTGACCATGGCTGAATTCAATTTCCTGATTTCTCCCCCCGCCGTCCCCCCTTCCTCCCATATTCCATGAGCAGTATTAGTAGAGAAATGGTGTTGGAGAAATTGATGGGATTGAAGGCTGATAAATCCCCAGGGCCTCATCATCGACATCCAAGGTCCAGAATCATATAGTATAGAAGAGGCCCTTCAGCCCATTGAAACTGCACTGACATGTGAGAATCACCTGACCTCCCACCTAATCCCATTTACCAGCACTTGGCCATAGTCTTGAACGTTGTGACATGCCAAGTGCTCATCCAGGAACTTTTGAAGGGTGCGAGGCAACACTTCTCTCCTGCCCTCCCAGGCAGCACATTCCAGACCAACATCCTCTGGGTAAAAAGGTTTTTCCTTACATTCCCCCCCCCCCAAACCTGCCCCTCACCTTGAACTTGTGTCGCCTCGTGACTGACTCTTCAACTCAGGGGAACACCTGCTCCTTATCCATTCTGTCCGTGTCCCTCATAATCTTGTACCTCTTGATCAGGTCACCCCTTAGTCTTCTCTGCTCCAACGAAAACAGAGTAAGAAGTCTCACAACACCAGGTTAAAGTCCAACAGGTTTATTTGGTAGCAAAATAAATTTGCTACCAAATAAACCTGTTGGACTTTAACCTGGTGTTGAGAGACTTCTTCCTGTGTTTACCCCAGTCCAACGCCGGCATCTCCACATAACGAAAACAGCCCAACCTCTCTTCAAAACGTAAATGTTGCATCCCAGGCAACATCCTGGTGAATCTCCTCTGCATCCCCGCCAATGCATCTTTCTTATAATGTGGTGACCAGAACTGCACACACTACTCTAGCTGTGGCCTCACCAAAGTTCTACACAACGTCAACATGACTTCCCTGCTTTTGTAATCTATGCCTTGATTGAAGCCATGTAAAATCGCTCCAATGCACCCCTCTCTGATGAGCTCAATGCATTCTATGTCCATTTTGAGCAAGAAGTCAGCGAGAGCACGCCCTCCACCCCGGAAGCCTTGGATGAATCTGTATCAGAGGTCACAATTGCAGATGTCAGAGCAGCTTGCTTGAAGGTCAACCCACAGAAAGCGACTGGCACGGATGGGGTACCCAGATAAGTACTCTGATCCTGTGTGGATCAGCTGGCGAGGGTAGTTGCACACATCTTCAACCTCTCTTCACAACAATTTGAGGTCCCTATCTGCTGCAAGAAGACGACCATCACCCCGGCACCAATGAAAAGCCAAACAGCGTGCCTCAATGACTATCATCCGGTGGCTCTGACATACATCATTATGAAATGCTTCAAAAAGTTAATCATGGCATAAATCAATTCCAGCTTCACACCCTATTGAGCGTGGCGAGCTGGTAAGATCCTGCCCATCATCTCCTTACTGCACCAACTGACTCCTTAACTAACAATGCAATGCATCCTTCTCTTTTACCCCCTCCTCTGTCTCGTCTGAAGATTCTATATCCTGGAATATTGCCAATCGTGCCTCTCCCTCAACCATGTCTCTGTGATGGCTACATGTATCAATCATGGCCCTCAACTCATCTGCTTTACCTGAAATACTGGTGTTAAAGTAGAGATCATCCAGCCTTGCCTTGTTCCCTTGAAACATAATACAGCTGCATTCCCTCCAAATTCATTGTTTTACTGTTTGAGGCCATGCCTTATTCTGTTAACAGTCTGTGTCCCCCCATCTGTCACCTTAAGAGAACTTAAGGAAGTGGCCCTGGAAATGATGGATGCATTAGTGGTCATCTCCCAAGATTTTACTTTGGAACAGTTCCTACAGATTGAAGGGTAGCTAATGTAACCTCACTCTTTAAAAAGGGAGGTAGGAAGAAAACAGGGAATTATAGAGCAGTCAGCCTGATGTCAGTAGTGGAGAAAATTCTAGAGTCCATTATCAAGGATTTTATAGCAGAGCACATTAAACAGTGTCAGAACCAGACAGAGTTAGTGTGGATTTACAAAAGAGAAATCGTGCTCGTCAAATTTACTGGAATTTTTTGAGGATGTAACTAGTAGAGTTGATGAGGGGGAGCCAACAGATTTGGGTTCTTTGGACTTTCAGAAGGCTTTCAACAATGTCCCACATAAGAGATTAGTGTGTAAAATAAAGAGCATGAGATTGGGATAGTGTATTGAGATGGATAGAAAACTGGTTGGCAGACAGGAAGCAAAGAGTAGGAATAAACAGGTCTTTAATTGAGTGGCAGGCAGTGAGTAGTGGGATACCACAGGGATCAGGGCTAGGACCCCAGCTATTCACAATCTATATTAATGATTTGGAAAAGGGGAACTAAATGTAATATCTCCAGATTTGCAGATGACACAAAGCTGGGTGGGAGGGTGAGCTGTGGGGAGGATGCAGAAGTGCTTTCGTGTGATTTGGACAAACTGAGTGAGTGGAAAAATGCATGGCAGGTGCAGTATAATGTGGATAAATGTGAGGTTATCCACTTTGGTACAAAGTCAGGAAGGCAGATTACGATCTGAATGGCTATAAATTGACAGAGGGGATGTGATACTGGACCTGGTTGCCCTCATATACCAATCTCCGAAGGTAAGTATGCAGATGCAACAGGCGATAAAGAGGGTAAATGGTATGTTGGCATTCATAGCGAGAGGATTTGAGTACAGAAGCAGGGATATCTTGCTGCAATTATACAGGGCCTTGGTGAGGCCACACCTGGAATATTGTGTGCAGTTCTGTCTCTGTACCTGAGGAAGGATATTCTTTCTCTGGAGAAAGTGCAGCAAAGGTTTACCAGACTGATTCCTGGGATGGCGGGATTGATATATGAGGAGAGATTGTGTCAGTTGGGATTGTATTCGCTGGAGTTCAGAAGAATGGGGGTGGATCTCATAGAAACCTATAAAATTTTAACAGGACGAGGTAGGTGTTAGAATACAAGATCAGAAACCCCAAGGTATATTATGAAGGCAAATTAGACCCCAACTATTTTCTTTTTTGGCATATGAGGAAAGGGTGTGTCACTCCAGGCCCAATTCTACTGACAATCCAGAGAGTTTTTAACAAAATAAATTTTATGTAACACACAGTTTAACTATAACGAATGAATTAGCTTAACTCTTAACAATTGAGCAATACTTAAACATGACAAGATACAATTCTTAACTGCTAACCTATCACTATGAGTTCCAATCAAGCAAAATTTTCATTATAGGCTTAAACCCCTCTTTATAATTAGTTCACAAAACCAGGCACACTTGCTTGTGAATGAGCATGCCACTATGGTAACTGACTTCATTAGTAAGTGTGTAGAAGACTGTGTGCCAAAGAAGCAAATCCGTGTATTCCCCAACCGGAAACCATGGATGAACAGGGATATCCGCTGCTTGCTGAAGTCCAGGTCTGAGGTGTTCAAGTCAGGCGACACTGACCTCGAAAGGAAAGCCAGATACGATCTCAGGAGATCCATCGAAGATGTCAAAAGATAGTATTGGACCAAGTTAGAGTCCCAGGCTAGCCACACCGACCCCCGCCGACTATGGCAAGGTCTGCAAGACATAACAGGCTACAAGATGAAGGCATGTAAAATCGCCGGCTCCAACGCAACCCTCCCTGATGAGCTCAATGCATTCTACGCCCGTTTTGAGCAAGAGCTCAGCGAGAGCATGCCCTCCATCCTGGAAGCCCTGGATGAACCTATATCTGGGGTCACCATTGCAGATGTCAGGGCAACTTTCTCGAAGGTCACCCCATGGAAAGCGACTGGCCCGGATGGGGTGCCCAGACGAGCACTCAGATCCTGCGCGGATCAGCTGGCGGAGGTATTCACAGACATCTTCAACTTCTCTTTACAACAATCTGAGGTCCCTGTCTGCTTCAAGAGTTCCACTATCATCCAGGTACCTGGGTGGGATTGTGGTCGGTGCAGACTCAATGGGCCGAATGGCCTCTTTCTGTGCTGTAGGGTTTCTAAGATTTCTAAGATTCTAACAAAAACCAAGCAGCATGCCTTAATGACTTTGGCTGGTGGCTCTGACATCCATCATTATGAAGTGCTTCGAAAGGCTAGTCATGGCACAAATCAATTCCAGCCTCCCGGACTACCTGGATCCACTACAGTTTGCCTACTGCCACAACAGGTCCACAGCAGACGCCATTTCCCTGGGCCTGCACTCAACCCTGGAACACTTAGACAACAAGGACGCCCAAGTCAGACTCCTATTTATTGACTACAGCACAACCTTCAACACCATTATTCCCACGAAACTCATCTCCAAACTCCGTGGCCTGAGCCTCGGCACCTCCCTCTGCGACTGGATCCTGAACTTCCTAACTCACAGACTACAATCAGTAAGGATAGGTAACAACACCTCCTCCATGATCATCCTCAACACCAGTGCCCCACAAAGCTGTGTTCCCAGCTCCCTACGATACTCCTTATACACCTATGTGGCCAAATTCGATTTTCAAGTTTGCTGACCACACCACCGTAGTGGGTCGGATCTCAAACAATGATGAGTCAGAGTACAGGAATGAGATAGAGAATCTGGTGAACTGGTGCAGCAACAATAATTTCTCCCTCAATGTCAACAAAATGAAGGAGATTGTCATCGACTTTAGGAAGCGTAAAGGAGAACATGCCCTTGTCTACATCAACGGGGACGAAGTAGAAAGGGTCATGAGCTTCAAGTTTTTAGGTGTCCAGATCACCAACAACATGTCCTGGTCCCCCCATGCTGACTCTATAGTTAAGAAATCCCACCAACTTTCTCAGAAGATTAAGGAAATTTGGCGTGTCAGCTATGACTCTCATCAACGTTGCACCATCGAAAGCATTCTTTCTGGTTGTATCACAGCTTGGTATGGCTCCTGCTCTGCCCAAGACACAAGGAACTACAAAAGCTCGTGAATGTAGCCCAATCCAACACGTAAACCAGCCTCCCATCCACTGACGCTGCCTACACTTCCCGCTGCCTCGGCAAAGCAGCCAGCATCACCCCGGACATTCTCTCTTCCACCTTCTCCCGTCGGGAAAAAGATACAAAAGTCTGAGGTCACGTACCAACCGATTCAAGAACAGCTTCTTCCTGGCTGCTGTCAGATTTTTGAATGGACTTACCTTGCATTAAGTTGATCTTTCTCTACACCCTAGCTATGACTGTAACACTACATTCTGCACTCTCTTGTTTCCTTCTCTGTGAATGGTATGTTTTGTCTGTATAGCGCGCAAGAAACAATACTTTTCACTGTATGTTAATACATGTGACAATAATAAATCAAATCAAATCAAATTGTGACTTAGGTGAACGGTCCTGAAGCTTTCAGAAAACCTCTGGATATAGAGAGATACTTGTTTCTTCTAGCCGGTCCAGGCAGCAACTGCTTGTACTTTAAAATGAAAATGAAACTGGGCATTCCAGCAAGCTTAGCTCCTCCCATAAATCACATAACTCTACACCTGTCAATCAACCTAATCAAAACTCATATGATGCTGCATACCTAATCTAAATTCCCAGGAGAACCTAAATAAACAAAAGCTCCATTAACTCTCCAAAGTAACACATTCCGAGCTAAAGTCAGTTATTATGCACCTTAGCATCTGCTGCATGTTTCCCAGACAAATTGACCTCTGTAACAAAACACTGTCTCTTAAAGTAGCCCCATCTTAAACATAAAATATATCAAAATAGCACAATATCATAGAACATAGAACATAGAAAGCCACAGCACAAACAGGCCCTTCGGCCCACAAGTTGCGCCGATCACATCCCCACCTCTAGGCCTATCTATAGCCCTCAATCCCATTGAATCCCATGTACTCATTCAGAAGTCTCTTAAAAGACCCCAACGAGTTTGCCTCCACCACCACCGATGTCAGCCGATTCCACTCACCCACCACCCTCTGAGTGAAAAACTTACCCCTGACATCTCCTCTGTACCTACCCCCCAGCACCTTAAACCTGTGTCCTCTCAATCATCAATCAGAGTAGATGCAGAAAGGATGTTCCTGATAGTGGGGAGTCCAGAACCAGGAGTCATAATTTAAGGATATGGGGTAAACCTTTTAAGACTGAGATGAGGAGAAATGTCTTCACTCAGAATGGTAAACCTGTGGAATTCGCTACCACAGAAAGCAGCTGAGGCCAAAATATTGTCAAGGAGTTAAGTATAGCTCTTTGGGCGAAGGTGATCAAAGGATATGAGGGGAAGTTGGGATCAGGCTATTGAGTTGGATAATCAGCAATGATCATATTGAATGGCGGTGCAGGCTCAAAGGGCCAAATGGCCTCCTCAAGCTCCTATTTTCTATATAGATGAGAGATCTTGGGCTGCATGTCCACACGTCTCTGAAAGTGGCAGAATAGGTGCACAAGGTGGTCAAGAAAGCATATGCTTTCCTTTATTGGGTGAGGTATTGAATACAAAAATAGAGATGTAACGCTGGAATAAATGCCGGTTAGGCCACAGCTGGAATTTTGTGTACAGTTATGATCATATTCCAAGAAGGACATAATTGCTCTGGAGAAAGTACAGCAGAGATTGACAAGAATGTTGCCAGGGCTTGAAAATTGCAGCTATAAGGAAAGATTGGATAGGCTAGGGCTGTTTTCCTTAGAGCAGAGGAGGCTGAGGGGTGACTGGAGGTCTGTGGCCGAGACAGGGTAAACTGGAAAGACTTATTTTTCCGAGCTGAGGAGTCAATTACCAGGAGGCATAGAATTAAGTTGATTGATAGAAGAATTAGAGGGAACATGAGGAAAAACATTTCACCCAGAGGGTGGTGGGTGTCTGAATCATAAAATCCCTACAGTGCAGAAGGAGGCCATTCGGCTCATTGAGTTTGCACTGACCACAATCCCACCCAGGCCCTATTCCAGTAACACATACTTACTCTGCTAATCCCCTGACATTCAGGGTAAATTTAGCATGGCCAATAAACCTAACCCACACATCTTTGGAGTGTGAGAGGAAACCGGAGCACCCGGAGGAAACCCATGCAGACACGGGGAGAACGTGCAAACTCCACACATGTAGTGACTGAGGCTGGAATTGGGAGGAAGCAATGCTAACCACTGTGCCACCGTGCTGCCCCGTCAGGAATTCACTGCTTAAGTTAGTGATTGAGGCTGAAACACTGTACTCATTTTAATGGTCACTGGATCTGTACATGAACAGCTGGAACCTGTGAGGCTACAGACCAGGTGCTGGAAAGAGGGATTAAAATGAGCAGCTAGTTTCTTTTTTCTCCTTTTGATGAGCGCAGACATGATGGTCTCTTTTTGCACTGTAACTTTTCTATGGTTCCACGTTAACCATAACAGAGATTGTGCTTTGCTGAGTCTGGGAGTCCCAAGCTTTATGCTTTCAAATTGTCTCATTATTCAGCCAGGTTAAACAAGAGAACTTTATTGGAACTATTTCCCAAATTTAAAAGACTAGATATATCGCAACCATCATTCATGTGGTCGCACAGAAGTACAGATGGCTTATAGAATTTTTACACTTCATGAAACATTTATCTTATTCAAAGGACTATACCAATAGCTGTCCCTTGACTGGTAACTGTGATGTTTCCACATTGCAGCCATTTTGTTCAGCTATCCTCGGTATAATTGATTTCCTCATGCATTTTGAAAATAACTCAGTCGCAATCGAGTTTTGTTCACAGGATGTTATTTACAAACCAGGCACAGCACTTCTAAGAAAGGAAGACAGAGAGCAAAGGGCTTCAATCAACCTATCCTAACTACAGCATTGCCTCCTCCCCATTCCTCAATCCCCCCCTCCCCCCACTCTCCCTGTCTGTTAAAGAGACTTTGACGTACCTTGCTGGTTGCATATTCCAGAGAGATTCTATTAGTTCATGTCTGCTGCTGTTTTTCTTTCAACACAGATAATTGTTTTTTGATGTCTCATCTCTGAAATATTTGAAAAGTCTCAGTGCTGTGAATCGAGAGGGGATGGTGTCTTTTACGCACTCCAGGACTTGACTATCTTCATCCCATTTGGTAGATTGTGAAATTACATCTACTGCAGCAATCTTGGCAGTATTTTTAAATCCAATTGCCTGTATATGGTGCCAGTGTTTCAAAATTCAGCCCAAAAAATAAAAAAATAGAAATTGTATCTTCAAAAGTAACACAGATGTATTTTAGAATAAATGCAGATCGATTTTGGAGTTAGTACTGGCAAAGAGTACTTCAGGTTTACAATTTATAATCTTTCGTAAGTTTGTAAGAATCAATAAAGAAAACATTTTTAATAAAATATGTGAAGAAAAGATCTACTGCCCAACAGCAGGTACAAAGCACTCACATTGGGATAAGAGTTCCACTATCACCTGAGCTAGCTGGGCTATGTAGGAATACAGCCTGCACACTGCAATTTGTGCTTCATCCTCCATTTGAATGACTGTCGAGGTTTTATTTAACTCAGTGTTGGGTTGTAGGTGGATAACCAAATGCTGAACTACACCAGCATTTAGGATGAACACAGCAACAGGCAAAGTGTTTCCATTCTGGAGTTAGTGTAGCAGGGGATACTGAAACCCTGCTCAAGGGGCTTTTAAACCAAAGTAGGTTAGTCTGGGACCATAACATGCCTTATACCAAAGGCATCACAATGTACCTCCTAAAAATATTATGCGAAGATTTATTAACCACAGTAATGGATTTTTAACAAGTATTGTAACTTTGAAATATAGATTTAAAGGTATTTGTGAGTTTTCGTTGAAAGCAATTGCCCCACTGCGTAATTGGAAAAAAATCAGACAGATTGCACCCTCTGGTAACAATAGGACTTTATTAGAATAAAGTCCTTACAGCTGGAGAATTGCTGAGATTATAAATGAATAGAAATGTTCATGTGTTAATTGCAATGAATGGAAGTATTCAGCTTTTGCTGATAAAAGTATGGCCAGCCAGACAGGAAAAGTGACTCCTTATCAATTCTCATAGTCTGACACCAGCCTAATGTACGTAACAGGTTGCTAAGCGATAGAGGAAGGGCCTTTGGGTCCAATTAACCAATGAATTCCTAATTATACCATGCTATTGGCCAAGGTAAATAATGTGTATTAATGTAATTGGACCATCCAGTCTGTATGACAGATTGGGCGGAGAATATAAACCTTTGAAAATAGTACATCAATTGTGCTCATGTGATGTAATTTTAGAGAGAAGTTGGAATTCTTCCTACATCTCTCTCCCAATGAGTATTGGTCAAATAAAGACACGTCTTTGAATCAGGACACTGAGTTTGCAAGCCTTTATATTTACTTACGTTTTAGCAATACACAGCTTCAAAAGAAAATCCCCCTTCAACAGTCAGGTTTGCCAAACCCCTGCCTGGAACTGGAAACAAACAAGTATAAAAATCATTTGACTCCAGCATTCAAAAAGTTTATGTAATGGCAAATCAAATGTACAAGGAGTCTCAAGAGTTACAGTGATAACAATTGTTCTGGGAGAATTGAAGACTTGACAGTGAGTCAGTGATGGAGTACCAAAGGGAATGGAATTTTTATAATGCATATGGGACTCTTTTCTGGAGCAGTGTCTCAGTTGACTTGCAGGGACAGAAGTGGTGCTGAGTACATTATAACTAATGAAATAAACAAGATGGAGCTAAACGTGGATGTGATGATACGGTGTCTTTAAAAAATGTATTTTATCATGTTTTTGTGCAGGCTCTGGTTTAGTAGTTTTGTATTATCAATGCCACTCTATCTATAATCAGCATCCTGTATTGTTACTGCAGCAGCATAGTTGCTTCTAATTGCTAGAATATTTGTTTTAATCAGGACTAATGCTGTTCTGTTGTATTTAGTGGTCCCCCTGGGATTTTGCAGAGTAGGATTTGACTAGGTTGATTGACAGGTAAGGTCATATGACTAGATGGAGCGAGGCTTTCACAGAGAATTCAAAGATGGTTTCTGTTTCAAAATTGTAGAGAGAGCGAGAGAGATGTCTTTCTGTCTCTGAAGTCTGGAGACTGGAATCTGCAAGACACTTGGTTTACTCCTCTGTTTGAGGATATTGCTGTTTGAGGATATATTATTTTCTGAACTCTGTCCAGAGGTGTGAAAAGGCTGGAAATCTAGTACCCACATAAGCATCTTTGCTTTCTATGCTAACTGGTTCTAAAGAAGGGATTTAGGTTCATGGGAGATACTGCTAAATTGGAACAATAGAGATAACTAGTTGTTAAGAATTATTCTTTTACATGTTACTCGAGGACCTTCGCCGGGTTAGGGATAGTGAGGAGGTCATTGACAGGAGCTATCGGCAGGTGGTCACACCGGGACCACGGGAGGAGGGTAACTGGGTAACAGTGAGGAAGGAGAAAGCTCGGGTGATGGTGAGCACCCCGGTGGATGTGCCCCTTAATAATAAGTACTCCTGTCTGAGTACTACTGGGGTGGACAGCCCACCTGGGGGAAGCAGCGGTGGCAGTGTCTCTGGAGCTGAGCCTGGCCCAGTAGTGCAAAGGGGTAAGGAAAGGAGGGTAGTGCTAATTGGGGACTCTACGGTGAGAGGGTCAGATAGGCGTTTTTGCGGACACAGACGGGACTCTCGGATGGTGGTTTGCCTCCCTGGTGCAGGGGTCCGGGATGTCTCTGGTCGAGTCCCAGAAATCCTGAAGGGGGAGGGAGAGGAGCCCAAGGTCGTGATGCATATAGGTACTGCTGACATAGGTAGGAAGAGGGAAGGGGTCATGAAAAGAGAATATAGGGAGTTGGGTAGACAGCTGAGAAAGAGGAATGCAAAGGTAGTAATCTCGGGATTGCTGCCTGTGCCGCGGGAGAGTGAGAACAGGAATCGGTGGAGAATTAATGCGTGGCTGAGGGACTGGAGCAAGGGACAAGGATTTGGGTACTTGGATCATTGGGACCTCTTTAGGGGCAGGTGTGACCTGTTTAAAAAAGACGGGTGGCACTTGAATCCCAGGGGGACCAATATCCTGGCGGGAAGGTTGGCTAAGGCTACTGGTGAGACTTTAAACTAGAAAGGTTGGGGGGAGGGAATCGAAATGAGGGGACTGAGAGCGAGGAGGTTAGCTCGCAAATAGATAAGGAATGTAGACAGGGTAAGAGGGAGGTTAGACGAGTGAGGGAGAAGGGAAGTGCTCAGGCTGAAGGTCTGAGATGTGTCTATTTTAATGCCAGGAGTGTAGTGAATAAAGTGGATGAGCTTGGAGCGTGGATTGCTGCTTCGAATTGTGATGTGGTGGCCATTACGGAGACTTGGATGTCTCAGGGACAGGACTGGGTGCTTCAGGTGCCGGGTTTTAGATGTTTCAGGAAGGACAGGGAGGGAGGCAAGAGAGGGGGGGGAGTGGCACTGTTGATCAGGGATAGTGTCACGGCTGTAGAGAAGGTGGACGCCGTGGAGGGACTGACTACGGAATCTCTGTGGGTGGAGGTTAGGAACAGGAAGGGGTCGGTAACTTTGCTGGGTGTTTTCTATAGGCCGCCCAATAGTAACAGAGATGTTGAGGAGCAGATGGGGAAACAGATCCTGGAGAGATGTAGGAATAACAGAGTTGTCGTGATGGGAGATTTTAATTTCCCAAACATAGATTGGAATATCCCTAGGGCTAGGGGTTTGGATGGAGAGGAGTTTGTTAGGTGTGTCCAGGAGAGTTTCCTGACACAGTATGTGGATAAGCCTACTAGAGGAGAGGCTGTTCTTGATCTGGTGCTGGCTAATGAACCTGGACAGGTGGAGGATCTCTCGGTGGGTGAGCATCTTGGGGATAGCGATCATAATTCTATCTCCTTCACGATAGCATTGGAAAGAGATAGGGTCAGGCAGGCTAGGAAAGTGTTTCTCTGGAGTAAAGGGAAATACAGTGTCATCAGGGAGGAAATTAGACGGGTAAATTGGAAGGAGGCATTCTTGGGGAAAAGTACCGAAGGAAAGTGGAGGATTTTCAAGGAATGTTTGTCTGGAGCTCTGCATGACAACGTTCCGATGAGACAGGGGGGTGTTGGTAGGGTACGGGAACCGTGGTGCACGAAGGTTGTGATGAACCTGGTGAATAAGAAAAGAGAGGCGTACAGAAGGTTCAGAGAGCTAGGAGGTGTTAAGGATTTAGAGGAGTATACGCGATGTAGGAAGGAGCTTAAGAAGGAAATTAGGAGAGCGAGAAGGGGTCATGAGAAGACCTTGGCGGGTAAGATTAAGGAGAATCCCAAGGCTTTCTACAAATATGTCAAGAGTAAAAGGATGAGATGTGAAGGCATAGGACCCTTAAAAGGTGAAGGGGGAAAAGTTTGTGCGGAACCGTTAGAAATGGCGGAGGTGCTTAATGAATACTTTACATCGGTATTCACGGTGGAAAGGGATCTGGGTGGTTGTACTGCTGGATTGCGGAGGACAGAAAGGATCGAGCATGTGGACATAAAGAAAGAGGATGTGTTGGAACTATTGAATGGCATCAAGGTTGGTAAGTCGCCGGGACCGGATGGGATGTACCCCAGGTTACTGTGGGAGGCGAGGGAGGAGATTGCGGAGCCTTTGGCGATGATCTTTGCATCGTCGATGGAGACGGGAGAGGTTCCGGAGGATTGGAGGATTGCGGATGTGGTCCCTATATTCAAGAAAGGGAACAGGGACAGCCCGGGAAATTACCGACCGGTGAGTCTAACCTCAGTGGTTGGTAAGTTGATGGAGAGGATCCTGAGAGACAGGATTTATGATCATCTAGAGAAGTTTAGTATGATCAAAAGTAGTCAGCACGGCTTTGTCAGGGGCAGGTCGTGCCTTACGAGCCTGGTTGAGTTCTTTGAAAATGTGACCAAGCACATTGACGAAGGAAGAGCGGTGGATGTGGTCTATATGGACTTCAGCAAAGCGTTCGATAAGGTCCCCCATGCAAGACTTCTTGAGAAAGTGAGAGGGCATGGGATCCAAGGGGCTGTTGCCTTGTGGATCCAGAACTGGCTTGCCTGCAGAAGGCAGAGAGTGGCTGTGGAGGGGTCTTTCTCTGCATGGAGGTCAGTGACCAGTGGAGTGCCCCAGGGATCTGTTCTGGGACCCTTGCTGTTTGTCATTTTCATAAATGACCTGGATGAGGAAGTGGAGGGATGGGTTGGTAAGTTTGCTGACGACACCAAGGTAGGTGGTGTTGTGGATAGTTTGGAGGGATGTCAGAAGTTGCAGCGAGACATAGATAGAATGCAAGACTGGGCGGAGAAGTGGCAGATGGACTTCAACCCGGATAAGTGTGTAGTGATCCATTTTGGCAGATCCAATGGGATGGAGCAGCAGTATAAAATGAAGGGTACCATTCTTAGCAGTGTAGAGGATCAGAAGGACCTTGGGGTCCGGGTCCATAGGACTCTTAAATCGGCCTCGCAGGTGGAGGATGCGGTCAAGAAGGCGTATGGCGTACTAGCCTTCATTAATCGAGGGATTGAGTTTAGGAGTCGGGAGATAATGCTGCAGCTTTATAGGACCCTGGTTAGACCCCACTTGGAGTACTGCGCGCAGTTCTGGTCACCTCATTACAGGAAAGATGTTGAAGCCATTGAAAGGGTGCAGAGGAGATTTACAAGGATGTTGCCTGGATTGGGGGGCATGCCTTATGAGGATAGGTTGAGGGAGCTTGGTCTCTTCTCCCTGGAGAGACGAAGGATGAGAGGTGACCTGATAGAGGTTTACAAGATGTTGAGGGGTCTGGATAGGGTGGACTCTCAGAGGCTATTTCCAAGGGCTGAAATGGTTGCTACGAGAGGACACAGGTTTAAGGTGCTGGGGGGTAGGTACAGGGGGGATGTCAGGGGTAAGTTTTTCACTCAGAGGGTGGTGGGTGAGTGGAATCGGCTGACGTCGGTGGTGGTGGAGGCAAACTCGTTGGGGTCTTTTAAGAGACTTCTGGATGAGTACATGGGATTTAATGGGATTGAGGGCTATAGATAGGCCTAGAGGTGGGGATGTGATCGGCGCAACTTGTGGGCCGAAGGGCCTGTTTGTGCTGTGGCTTTCTATGTTCTATGTTCAAATCTTTTAATTGGTAAAAGTTATGCTATTTCTTTTTGTTTTATTCCAACCATGTTCTTGAATAAAGTTTGTTTTGATAAAAGCTTCCGAGTGGGTCAATTGCATCATAACTGGAGTGAAACACCTAATGCTTGCTCTCATGCCAAAATCAAATGGGAAAGTTAGGGTCCAGGCTAACTTCATAAAAATACCTTGGAGTTTCTGATCTGTTCCCTAACAGGGTGAGTACATTACATTATGATACTGTTTAATATCCAATTAGAAAGGGAAATAGTGCAAACACTGGATTAGAATTTTCAAGAAATACTGTGATGCTTCAGAAAGATGTTCCCAAGGGGGAGGTGATGATATACTGCTTATATGGCTGGTCTAGTAATCCAGAAGGCCAAACTAATCCTGGGACATCGGTTCAAATCCCACCACGGAGCTGGTGGAATTCAGTTAATAAATCTGGAATTAAAAAGTTATGTTCTCTGCAGTTGTTAGCAGATCTTTTCAATTTTCTTTCTCTCAGTGTTGCCACGTCGTTTTTTTAGAAGTCCTTTTATTGCTACTTAAATGAGGTTTGTTTATTTTTATTTCAAGATCTTTTATGACTCTGCATTGTTAGAAGGAAGGTGGTCATGAGTTTTGGACAAATTTTTTTCGTTCCTAATGAGTTTAAGGTTTCATTTTCTGTTGCTGCCTGCAGTTTGAGTTTTAGAAGGGAGTGGACATCATACTGGTTTTGGAAATTCTGCTGGTTAACTGAAAGCAAGACTTCTTGCCTTCATGGAGTAGAGAATTTGCTGTTGGTGGCTTGACCAGAGTCTCTCCCTGGTGTTCTGGGAAGCTGTTCTGACTTCAAACTGGAAGTTACAAGCTGAGAAGTCAGAGTTTCAATTCTCTAACCAAAGGACTCAGTCCAGTATCACGTGAACATTAGTCTTTGCTGTGTTATACCTGTGGAAAGAGTTTCTTTTTGCCTAAATGAGATTTTGTTTGTTTGGAACATTTTAGATATATTTGTTAAGGGTTATACATTATTGTGGTTGATTTGTCTTTGTGCGTAATTGATAAGTTATTGCTGATTTTCTTTCCATACATGTTAACTACATTCTTAAATAAACTTTGTTTGATAAAAGCTCCCTTGTGGGTCATTTGAATCATACCTGAGGTGAAACATATCATGCTTATCCTAGCCAAATTCAAAGTGCAAAACTTATGGTCCAGGCAGGCTCCATGAAACACTTTGGAGTTTATGACCTGGCATGAATTATAACACATGCCTGGCCTCTGAGGCCAGACACATAGCAATGTGGTTAAGTCTGTCTGAACTGTCTTAACAAACCACACAGTTGTAGTAAATTACTACGAAGCCTAAAAAAGGAACGAAACCGGATGTGCACCAGGTATTGGCCTGGGCACCAGAACTGACAACAGCACACACTGTTGACTCTCAAAAGTCCTCCTTTACCAACATCTGAAGGCTTGTCAGGCTACTATAACCCAGTCATACTTAAGAAATCATATCTTCCAGACATCACCATCTCTGGATATATACTGTCCAACCTACAGGACAGACCCAGCAGAGGTGGTGGGATGGCACAGTGGTATACAGTCAAGAGGAAGTTACCCTGAGAGTCCTCAACATTGACTCTGGACCACATGAAGTCTCATAGCTTCTGTTCCAACGTGGCAAGGAAACCTTCTGCCGATTAGCACCTACTGTACCACCACCTGCTTCCCTTTCAGTTGATGAATCAGTATTCCTTAACATTGAACATCATGTGGAAGAAGCACTGAGGGTGGCAAGGGAGTAGAATGTACTCTAGATGGGAGACTTCAATCTCCATTACCAAGAATGGTTTGATAATACCACCATAGACCGAGCTGGCCAGGTCCTAGAGGACATAGCTGCTAGACTGGATCTGCAGCAGGTGGTGACGGAACCAACCAGGAGGGAAGAACAAATTTGCCCTCATCCTCACCAATCTGCCTGCTGCAGATGGTTCTGTCCATGACAGTATCAGTAGGAGTGACCACCACACAATCCTTGTGGAGACCCTCCATGTTTTGTGGCACTACCATCAAGCTAAATGGGCTGGAATTCCATCAGATATAGCAACTCAAGACTGGGCATCCATGAGGTGCTGTGGGCCATCAGCAGCAGCATAATTGTGCTCAACCACAATCTGTAAACTCATTGCCCAACTTATCTCGCACGCTATCATTGCCACCAAGCCAGGGATCAACCAGTGGATGATTGAGGTCTGCAGTACTGCCAGATTCAGCTGTGAATGACAGTGGAGGCGCCACAAAAATCCCCAATCAGGTAGATAGACACGCCCACAGTGCTATTAGGGAGGGAGTTCCAGGATTTTGACTGAGCAACAGTGAAGGAATTGCAATATATTTCCAAGTCAAGGTGGTGTGTGGATTGGAGGGGAAATTGCAGGTGGTGGCATTTCCGTACATCTGCTGATCTTGTCCTTCTGAGTGGTAGAGGTTGCGGGTTTGGAAGATGCTGCCTATTTTTAAACAGTGTCCCCCAGTTCAGACTAGCAGAAACATCCATCCACTCAGTCTGGAAAAAGTGTCCTGCAGTCAACATCACAGTGAAGCAGATTGGAAAGAGTGTCCTGCAGTCAGCATTGCAGCAAAGAAGTCTGGGAACATAATGAATGATAAGTAGGGACTGATGAGTATCTATTCCACCATTTGATTGTATATCTCCAAATTTGCAGATGACACAAAGCTGGGTGGGAGGGTGAGCTGCGAGGAGGATGCAGAGATGCTTCTGTTATTTGGACAAGTTGAGTGAGTGGGCAAATGAATGGCAGATGCAGTATAATGTGGATAAATGTGAAGTTATGGGAGGGAGTGGAGCAAGAGGTCGTGGTACACATTGGTACCGCTGACATAGGTAGGAAGAGGGAAGGGGAGTTAGGTAGACAGTTGGGAAGGAGGAACGCAAAGGTAGTAATCTCAGGATTGCTGCCTGTGCCACGGGAAAGTGAGTGCAGGAATGGAGTGAGGTGGAGGATGAATGCGTGGCTGAGGGACTGGAGCAGGGGGCAGGGATTCAGGTTCCTGGATCATTGGGACCTCTTTAGGGGCAGGTGTGACCTGTACAAAAAAGACGGGTAGCACTTGAATCCCAGGGGGACCAATATCCTGGCAGGAAGGTTGGCTAAGGCTACTGGGGAGACTTTCAACTAGAAAGGTTGGGGGGAGGGAATCGTGATGAGGGGACTGGGAGCGAGGAGGTTAGCCCGCAAATAGAGAAGGATTGTAGACAGTGTAAGAGGGAGAATAGACGGGTGATGGAGAAGGGGAGAGCTCAGACCAAAGGTTTGAGATGTGTCTATTTTAACGCCAGGAGTGTAGTGAATAAAGTGGATGAGCTTAGAGTGTGGATCGATGCTTGGAAGTGTGATGTGGTGGCCATTACGGAGACTTGGGGACAGGGACAAGACTGGATACTTCAGGTGCCGGGTTTCAGATGTTTCAGAAAGGACAGAGAGGGAGGCAAAAGGGGGGGAATGGCACTGCTGATCAGGGATAGTGTCACAGCTGTAGAGAAGGTGGAAGCCGTGGAGGGATTGTCTACAGAGTCTCTGTGGGTGGAAGTTCAGAGCGGGAAGGATCGATAACTTTGCTGGGTGTTTTCTACAGGCCGCCCAATAGTAACAGGGATGTTGAGGAGCAGATAGGGAAACAGATCCTGGAGAGATGTAGTAATAACAGGGTTGTCGTGATGGGAGACTTTAATTTCCCAAACATCAATTGGAATATCCCTAGGGTAAGGGGTTTGGATGGGGAGGAGTTTGTTAGGTGTGTTCAGGAGGGTTTCCTGACACAGCATGTGGATAAGCCTACAAGAGGAGAGGCTGTACTCAATCTGGTACTGGCTAATGAGTCTGGACAGGTGTCGGATCTCTCAGTGGGGGAGCATCTCAGGGATAGTGATCATAACTCTATCTCCTTTACGCTAACATTGGAAAGAGATAGGATCAGGCAAGCTAGGAAAGTGTTTATCTGGAGTAAGGGGAAATATGAAGCCATCAGGCAGGAGATTAGAGGCGTAAATTGGAAGAGGTATTCTCGAGGAAAAGTACCGAAGTAAGGTGGCAGATTTTCAAGGAATGTTTGTCTGGAGTTCTGCATGACAACGTTCCGATGAGACAGGGTAGGTTACGGGAACCGTGGTGCACAAAAGCTATGCTGAACCTAGTCAAAAAGAAAAGGAAAGCCTACAAAAGGTTCAGAGAGCTAGGCGATGATAGGGATCGAGATGAGTATACGGCTTGTAGGAAGGGACTTAAGAAAGAAATTAGGAGAGCCAGAAGGGGTCACGAGAAGGCCTTGGCAGGTAAGGTTAAGGAGAACCCTAAGGCGTTCTATAAATATGTGAAGAGTAAAAGGATAAGATGTGAAGGAATAGGAACTGAAGTCGGAAAATATACCTCTATAGGCTGGTATGAGTCAAAATACAGTCATGCTTTATTCTCATAAGCTTATGGGAGAACTTGACCCCTTGAAAGCGGAAGCGAAAGTTCTCTCTGAACACAAGAAGCGTGGATATTTATACATCAGGGTTCCCAATACAAGCCATAAAGCAAAGTCCAGTTAACAGTCCTTGATCATAAATTATAGTTCCTTTAACAGCTTCTGATAGTCTCTGGATCATGGTTAGAGACCATCTGGTATCCTTGGGTCATAAAGCACAATTTTTCTGGTCGTTGCAGTCAAGGTGTCACCTCTGGTCCCCTGCTCTTCCTGCAGCGTTTCCTTTGAAGTGACTGAGTGCATCTGTCCCAGTGGGAGTCCTCCTTCAAACGGCCATTCTCGCACTCTACCATTTGGTCGCTGCTTCCTCTGTTTAAATCATAGACAAGCCCACGGGAAAGAAAGACTTACCCCCTTACATCTATATTTAACTGTCTGTTTTATCAGAATGATATAAACAAGCGAGGGAACCATGAACAAATGGCTTATACTAAAAGTAAAAGATGAAAGACATGAACAAATGGCTTATGCTACTACCAGGAGCAATATAAACAAAGGGGTGACTAGCCACAAGTAAACGATACATTCCAGATACAAAGTTCAACCTTTTAGGCACAAAATACATTGAGTACAAAAAAACATTAACCCTTTCCCTTCTTCAGGAACTATAAAATGTGAAAGTGAGAAAGTCTGTACAGAACCGGAAGAAATAGCAGAGGTGCTTAATGAATATTTTTCCTCGGTATTCACGGTGGAAAAAGACCTGGGTGGTTGTACTACAGGATTGAGGCGGACTGAAAAGATTGAGCATGTGGACATTAAGAAAGAGGATGTGTTGGAAATTTTGAATAGCATCAAGATAGATAAGTCGCCGGGACCGGATGGGATGTACCCCAGGTTACTGTGGGAGGCGAGGGAAGAGATTGCAGAGCCTCTGGCGATGATCTTTGCGTCGTCGATGGAGACGGGAGAGGTTCTGGAAGATTGGAGGATTGCGGACGTGGTTCCTATTTTCAAGAAAGGGAATAGGAATAGCCCAGGAAATTACCGACTGGTGAGTCTAACCTCAGTGGTTGGTAAGTTGATGGAGAAGATCCTGAGGGACAGGATCTATGAACATTTAGAGAAGTTTAGTGTGCTCAAAAGTAGTCAGCACGGCTTTGTCAAAGGCAAATCGTGCCTTACGAGCCTGGTGGAGTTCTTTGAAAATGTGACTAAACACATTGACGAAGGAAAAGCGGTAGATGTGGTTTACATGGACTTTAGCAAGGCATTCGATAAGGTCCCCCATGCAAGACTTCTCGAGAAAGTGAGGGGGCATGGGATCCAAGGGGCTGTTGCCTTGTGGATCCAGAACTGGCTTGCCTGCAGAAGGCAGAGAGTGGGTTGTAGATGGGTCTTTTTCTGAATGGAGGTCGGTCACCAGTGGAGTGCCCCAGGGATCTGTTCTGGGACCCTTGCTGTTTGTCATTTTCATAAATGACCTGGATGAGGAAGTGGAGGGATGGGTTGGTAAGTTTGCCGACGACACGAAGGTTGGTGGTGTTTTGGATAGGTTGGAGGGATGTCAGAAGCTGCAGCGTGACATAGATAGGATGCAAGACTGGGCGGAGAAGTGGCAGATGGGCTTCAACCCAGATAAATGTGTAGTGGTCCATTTTGGCAGGTCAAATGGGATGAAGGAGTATAATATCAAGGGTAAGACTCTGAGCAGTGGATCAGATGAGAGGTATAGATGGGGCAGCACGGTAGCACAGTGGTTAGCAGTGCTGCTTCACAGCTCCAGGGACCTGGGTTCGAATCCCAGCTCCCACTGTTTGTGTGGAGTTTGCACATTCTCCTCGTGTCTGCGTGTGTTTCCTCCAGGTGCTCCGGTTTCCTCCCACAGTCCAAAGATGTGCGGGCTAGGTTGATTGGCCATTCTAAATTGCCCCTTAGTGTCCTGGGATGCATAGGTTAGAGGGGTTAGTGGGTAAATATGTAGGGATATGTGGATAGGGCTCGGGTGGGATTGTGGTTGGTGCAGACTCGATGGGCCGAATGGCCTCTTTCTGCACTGCAGGATTCTATGATCTATGACCTTGGGGTCCGGGTCCATAGGACTCTTAAATCAGCATCGCAGGTAGAGGACGTGGTTAAGAAGGCATATGGTGTGGTGGCCTTCATCAATCGAGGGATTGAGTTTAGGAGTCGGGAGATAATGAACTTTATATGACCCTCGTCAGACCCCACTTGGAGTACTGTGCTCAGTTCTGGTCGCCTCGTTACAGGAGGGATGTGGAAATGATTGAAAGAGTGCAGAGAAGATTTACAAGGATGTTGCCTGGATTGGTTGGCATGCCTTATGAGGATAGGCTGAGGGAGCTCAGTCTTTTCTCCTTGGAGAGACGAAGGATGAGAGGTGACCTGATAGAGATGTACAAGATGTTGAGAGGTATAGATCGGGTGGATTCTCGGAGGCTTTTTTCCAGGGCTGAAATGGCTGCTACGAGAGGACACAGGTTTAAGGTGCTGGGGAGTAGGTACAGAGGAGATGTCAGCGGTAAGTTTTTCACTCAGAGGGTGGTGGGTGAGTGGAATCGGCTGCCGTCAGTGGTGGTGGAGACAAACTCGATAGGGTCTTTTAAGAGACTTCTGGATGAGTACATGGAACTGAATAGGATTGAGGGTTATAGGTAAGCCTAAATATAAGCCTAGGTAGGTAGGGACATGACCGGCGCAACTTGTGGGCCAAAGGGCCTGTTTGTGCTGTATTTATTCTATGTTCTATGTTATCCATTTCAGTAGCAAAAACAGGAAGGCAGATTATTATCTGAATGTCCATACATTACGAGAGGGGAATGTGCAATGAGACCTGGATGTCCTCGTACACCAATCACTGAAGGTAAACATGCAGATGCAGCAGGCAGTAAAAAAGGAAAATGATATATTGGCAAGAGGATTTGTGTACAGGAGCAGGAATGTCTTGATGCAATTATTCAGGGCCTTGGTGAGACCACACCTGGAATATTGTGTGCAATTTTGGTGTCCTTATCTGAAGAAGGATGCTCTTGCTCTCAAGGGTGTGCAGCGAAAGTTTCCCAGACTGATTCCTGGGATGGCGGGACCAACGTAAGAGGAGAAATCGAGTCAGTTCGGATTATATTTGCTGGAGTTCAGAAGAGTGAAGAGGGGATCTCATAGAAACCTACAAAATATTAACAGGTCTCGACAGGGTAATTGCAGGAATGATATTCCCGACGGTGGGAGTGTCCAGAACTAAGGGTCACAGTCTAAGGATACAGGGCAGATCCTTTAGGACAGAGATGAGGAGAAATTTCTTCACCCAGAGAGTGGTCAGCCTGTGGAATCACTACCACAAAAAGTAGTTGAGGCCAAAAGATTGAATGTTTTGAAAAAGCAGTTAGATATAGCATGTGGGGCGAGGGGATCAAAAAAAATGGGGGAAGCTGGGATCAGGCTATTGAGTTGGATGATCAACCATCATCATAATGAATGGTGGAACAGGCTTGAAGGGCCGAATGGCTCCTCCTGCTCCTATTATCTATGTTTCTGTGTAAGAATTCAGGTCAGGTCTGTTGTTACAAAGTCAGCATCTTTAGAAGTAGGACCTTAACATTACTAATATTCTCAAACTTGGGGGTAGTAAAAGGAGTGATCTAAGGCCAAGCCATGGCAGGACAGCTTGGCCACGTGGAATGCTCCCCCTGTGCTATGTGGGAAACCAATGTGGGAAACCAATCAAGCTGCAGCGCCTGAAAATTTGTGTTTTGGAACTGAATAGGCAGCCAGTGTTACTCTGGAGCATCTGTGTGGCTGAGAATTTTGAGGATAACATGTTTAGAGAAGTGGTCTGCGCAGGCAGAAAGAATTGGGTGACTGCCATGCAGAGTAGAGTAGTGCAGGATCTCCTGGGACCATATGTCTCTCAAACAAAAATGCTGCTTTGGTGACTGTTGAGGGTAATGACTTCACAGGGGAATGCAGTGAAATCCAAATACCTGACTGCAGGTGGCTCAACTGCACAGACAAGGAGGAAAAAAAGTTGTAGGGCTATAGTGATAGAGGATTCAATTGTAAGGGAAAGAGATAGGTTTTTCTGTAGCCACAAAAGTGATTCCCAGATGGTGTGTTGCCTCCCTGATTCTAGAGTCCAGGATGTTAGAGCAGCTACAGAATATTCCAGAGGGAGAGTGTGAAGAGCCAATGGGCATGTTATACATTGGCACCAATGACATAGATTAAACAAGAGATGAAGTCCTCAAAGCTGAATACAGTGAGTTAGATGATAAATTAAGAAGCAGGACCTGTAATGTACGAATTACAGGATTATTCCCTGTACAGAAATAGCAAGATAGGTAGGATGAATGTGGCTAGAGGGGTGGTTTGGAGGATGGGTTTCAGATTCCTGAGGCATTGGGACAGGTTCTGAGGAAGATGGAGCTTTGCAAACTCCCAGCAGGAACAGGATCAATATCCTTGCAGGGGTGTTCGCTGGTGCTATTGGGAAGGCTTTAAACTAGCATGGCAGGGGGGATGGGTACCTGAGCAGGAAGTCAAAGGAGATGAAAACTGGGTTATAAATAGAAGTCATGATGTGGAGATGCCGGCGTTGGACTGGGGTAAACACAGTAAGAAGTTTAACAACACCAGGTTAAAGTCCAACAGGTTTATTTGGTAGCAAAAGCCACACAAGCTTTCGGAGCTCTAAGCCCCTTCTTCAGGTGAGTTAGATAATAAATTAAGAAGCAGGACCTGTAATGTACGAATTACAGGATTATTCACCTGAAGAAGGGGCTTAGAGCTCCAAAAGCTTGTGTGGCTTTTGCTACCAAATAAACCTGTTGGACTTTAACCTGGTGTTGTTAAACTTCTTATTATAAATAGAAGGCAGAAAAAGTGAAAGCAAAAGAGGAAGACATGGGAATAAAAGGTGAAAAAAAATAGTGGGTAGAATTCTCCCAAAAAAGTTCAAAGTGTCGAATTCGTGGGAAAACTGGAGTAATTCACGCTGGTTTTTTCAGTGGGAGTTCACACTAGAATCTCCCACACTTTGTGCAATGCGGAGGCCACCAGCGTGAATATCATTAAATTCACTATGCCATTAAACTCTGTGCACAGCTGAGTGCACCAGCTTGAATCACGTTAGAAATCTGCGGGCGAGGCCTATTCTCACTGGAGAGGCTGACATATAGTGCTAAGTGGGCCACTGT
The DNA here is from genome assembly GCF_964213995.1 of Mustelus asterias. Lineage (NCBI taxonomy): Eukaryota > Metazoa > Chordata > Chondrichthyes > Carcharhiniformes > Triakidae > Mustelus > Mustelus asterias. The sequence continues at coordinate 50,048 of NW_027592024.1, forward strand.
GCACATGCCGATCTGTCAGCGCCAAGGTCAGCGCATGCACAGTGGCCCCTGTCTGCCAGCCTTACGATTGCTGGCCAGCTCGATTGCTGACCAGCTCGATTGCTGACCAGCCCACCCCCAGAAAGCCAGCCCTCTCTCTCTCTCCCAACATGGCCCAATCGCTGGCCCCCCAAGCAAGCCTCGACCACCTCCCCCACCACCCCGATGGCCAGCCCAGATATCTTAACTGTCTAAATGCTTCTATTACTACCTCTGGCAGCTTGTTCCAGACAGTCACCACCCTTAGATTTGGATTCGATTGGAATTGGATTGGGATTGGTTTGTATTATCATAGAAATCATAGAAACCCTACAATGCAGAAGGAGGCCATTCGGCCCATTGAGTCTGCACCGCCAACAATCCCACTCAGGCCCTATCCCCACAACCCCACACATTTACCTGGCTAAATCCCTCTAAACTATACATCCTGGGACACTAAGGGGCAATTTAGCACGGTCAATCAACCTAATCCGTACATCTTTGGACTGTGGGTAGAAACTGGAGCACCCGGAGGAAACCCACACAGACATGGGGAGAATGTGCAAACTCCACACAGACAGTGACCCAAGCCGGGAATCGAACCCAAGTCCCTGGAGCTGTGAGGCAGCAGTGATAACCACTGTGCCACCATGTCGCCCATACACTGCAATGAAGTTACTGTGAAAATCCCTCAGTCGCCACACTCCGGTGCCTATTTGGGTACAGACAGGGAGAATTTAGCATGGCCAATACACCTAACCAGCACGTCTTTGGACTGTGGAGGAAACCGGAGCAAGCGGAGGAAACCCACGCAGACACAGGGAGAACGTGCAAACTTCATATAGATAGTATTAGGTTTGGATTAGAACAAAGAAAAGAACAAAGAAAATTACAGCACAGGAACAGGCCCTTCGGCCCTCCAAGCCTGCACCGACCATGTTGCCTGGCATAACTAAAACCCCCTACGCTTCCGGGCTATATCCCTTTATTCTCATCCTATTCATGTACTTGTCAAGATGCCCCTTAAAAGTCACTACCGTATCCGCTTCCACTACCTCCCCCGGCAACGAATTCCAGGCACCCACCACTCTCTGTGTAAAAAATCTGCCTCGTACATCTCTTTTAAAACTTGCCCCTCGCACCTTAAACCTATGCCCCCTTGTAATTGACTCTTCCATGCTGGGAAAAAGCTTCTGACTATCCACTCTGTCCATGCCTCTCATAATCTTGTAGACTTCTATCAGGTCACCCCTCAACCTCCGTCGTTCCAGTGATAACAAACCAAGTTTCTCCAACCTCTCCTCATAGCTAATGCCAGGCAACATCCTGGTAAATCTTCTCTGTACCCTCTCCAAAGCCTCCACATCCTTCTGGTAGCGTGGCAACCAGAATTGAACACTATATTCCAAGTGCGACCTCACTAAGGTTCTATAAAGCGTCAACATGACTTGCCAATTTTTAAACTCAATACCCCGGCCGATGAAGGCAAGCGTGCCGTATGCCTTCTTGACTACCTTCTCCACCTGCATTGCCACCTTCAGTGACCTGTGTACCTGTACACCCCGATCCCTTTGCCTATCAATACTCTTAAGGGTTCTGCCATTTACTGTATATTTTCTATCTGTATTAGACCTTACAAAATGCATTACCTCACATTTGTCCGGATTAAACTCCATCTGCTATCTCTCCGCCCAAGTCTCCAACTGATCTATATCCTGCTGTATCCTCTGATGGTCCTCATCGCTATCCGCAAATCCACCAGCCTTTGTGTCGTCCGCAAACTTACTGATCAATCCAGTTACATTTTCCTCCAAATCATTTATATATATTACAAACAGCAAAGGTCCCAGCACTGATCCCTGAGGAACACCACTTGTCACAGCCCTCCATTCAGAAACGCACCCTTCCATTGCTACCCTCTATCTTCTTTGACCCAGCCAGTTTTGTATCCACCTTGCCAGCTCACCTCTGATCCCATGCGACTTCACCTTCTGCACGAGTCTGCCATGAGGGACCTTGTCAAAGGCCTTACTGAGGTCCATGTAGACAACATTCACTGCCCTACTCTCATCAATCATCTTCGTCACTTCCTCGAAAAACTCAATCAAGTTCGTGAGACATGACCTCCCCTTCACAAAACCATGTTGCTTCTCACTAATACATCCACTTATTTCCAAGTGGGAATAAATCCTGTCTCGAAGAATCCTCTCCAATAATTTCCCTACCACTGATGTAAGGCTCACCAGCCTGTAATTACCTGGATTATTCTTGCTACCCTTCTTAAACAAAGGAACAACATTGGCTATTCTCCAATCCTCTGGGACCTCCCCTGTAGCCAGTGAGGATACAAATTAGATTGGAATTGGATTAGATTGGGATTGGATTGGATTAGGTTTGGATAAGATTTGGATTGGACTAGATCAGAATTAGATTGAATTTCGATTTGATTGGGATTGGATTGACTAAAATTAGTTTGGGATTGGATTAGATTGGGATGAGTTTGGGATTGGAAGGATTTGGCATGTGTTTGGGGTGATTCTCGGGTGAATTTGAGGTGGAATGAATATGGGATGAGTTTGGGATAAGTTTGGGTTTGGATGCGTTTGGGATAAGTTTGGGGTTGGATGCGTTTGGGGTTGGATGAGGGTGGGAAGAGTTTGGGGTGGGAAGAGTTTGGGGTGGATTTAGGATGGGATTAGTTTGGGATGGGCTTGCAAAGAGTTTGAAATGGGTTTGGTGTGAGTCTGGGATGAATATGGGATGGGATGGGATGGGTTTGGGCTGCAATTAATTTAGGATGAGTTTGGGATGTGTTTGGAATGGGTTTGGGATGTGACGAGTTTCGGGTGGGAATATTTTGGGATGAATTTGAAATGGGGATAGTTTGGGATGGATTTGGGATGAGTTTGCGTGAGATGAGTTTGGGATGTTTTTGAGATGGGTTTGGGGTGGGTAGAGGTTGGGATGGGATGGGTTTGGGATAGGATGGGTTTGGGACTGGAACAGTTTGGGATTGGAAGAGTTCAGGATCAATTAGGGATCAGTTTGGGTTCAGAATTGGGTTAGTTTGGGATGGATTTGGGATCAGTTTGTTTTTGGGATGGGGTTTGGAAATAGTTAGGGATTAGTTGGGTTTTGGAATGTGTTAGGGATCAGTTTGGGTTTGGGATGGGGTTTAAGATGAGTTTGGGTTGGGATGTGTTTGGGTTTGGGATCAGTTTGGGTTTAGGATGGGGTTTGGTTTTTGATGGATTTGGGATCAGTTTGGGCTTGGGATTGGTTTTGGAGTGTGTTAGGGATCAGTTTGGGTTTGGGATTGGGATGGGGTTTGGTTTGGAATCAGCTTTATCAGCAGAGTTTCTAAGAAAAACATTCAGACCACTTAATCAAACTTCATGAATAGGGCTTATTCACTGTCCAGATAAGATGGATGCATGCCCGGACGCAGGATCATGTATTAGTCTGACTTGACAGTGACCCAGAAGGAAATTTGTGGAAACGCTAACTTCGAACTTTGTGGCCAGGCATCTGGTTCCTAAGGGATACAGGATGTTGAGTTAGCCAAAATGGGAAGATATGTCCAGATTCTAAGGACTAATGAAATGCCATTGTGCCAGAGGGTAAGATGCAATTGGCTAAAGTATATGACAGCTATAATTGATTTATGTATCTTGCAGATGATTGATTTAAAGCTGATGAAAAGCGGGAGTAATTGATAAGAAAATTATTATTGATCTGTTTTGAATTCTATATGTTAGAATTCATTGAAGAGGTCTTGCTGCTCCATCTCAGGAGCTGCCCCGACTCTTGGATGGTTTCTCCGAGCAGCCGCTGGTCAAAAACTGAGACATTGGCTTTGTGAGTCTTGTATTGTCTGAAATTTCGTACGGTACCCGGCCACCTCGAAAACCCCACCAACAGATGGAATTGGGATCAGTTTGGGTTTGGAATGGAGTTTGGTTTGAGATCAGTTTGAAATTGGGATGGGGTTTGGTGTAGTATAGATTTGTGATAAGTTTGGATTACAGATGGGGTTTGGTTTGGGATGGATTTGGAATCAGTTTGGGTTGGGATCAGTTTGGGTTTGGGATGGGATTTGGTTTGGGAATGGATTTGAGTCATAGAGGTTTTCAGCATGGAAACAGGCCCTTTGGCCCATGCTGCCCCTTTTTTTTAAGCCACAAAGCCCGCATTTGGCATCTATCCCTCTATAGCTATCTTCCCCATGTAACTGTCTAAATGCTTTTTTAAAGACAAAATTGTACCCGCCTCTACTATTACCTCTTGCAGCTTGTTCCAGACATTCACCACCCTCCGTGTGAAAACAAAATTGCCCCTCTGGACCCTTTTGTATCTTTCCCCTCTCACCTTAAACTTATGCCCTCTGGATTTAGACTCTCCTACCTTTGGGAAAAGATATCGACTATCTAGTTGTTACACGCCCCTCATTAATTTATAGACCTCTATAAGATCACCTCTCAGCCTCCTACACTCCAGAGAAAAAAGTCCCAGTCTATCCAGCCTCTCCTTATAACTCAAACCATCAAGTCAAGGTAGCATCCTAGTAAATCTTTTCTGCACTCTTTCTAGTTTAATGATATCCTTTCTATAATAGAGTGACCAGAACTGTACACAGTATTCCAAGTGTTGCCTTACCAATGTCTTGTACAACTTCAACAAGACGTCCCAACTCCTGTATTCAATGTTCTGACCAATGAAACCAAGCATGCCGAATGCCTTTTCACCACTCTGTCCACCTGTGACTCCACTTTCAAGGAGCTATGAACCTGAACTCCGGGACCTCTTTGCTTTATAACTCTCCGAACACCCTGCCATTAACTGAGTAAGTTCTGCCCTGGTTCGATTTACCAAAATGCATCACCTCACATTTATCTAAATTGAACTCCATCTGCCATTTGTCAGCCCACTGACCCAATTGATCAAGATCCCGTTGAAATCCTAGATAACTTTCTTCACTGTTCACTATGCCACCAATCTGCAAACTCACTAACCATGCCTTCTAAATTCTCATCAAAATCATTAATATAAATGACAAATAACAGTGTACCCAGCTCTGATTCCTGAGGCACACCGCTGGTCACAGGCCTCCAGTTTGAAAAACAACCCTTGACAAACACCCTCTCTGTTTTCTGTCAAGAAGCTAATTTTGTATCCATTTTGCTACCTCACTCTGGATTCTGTGAGATTTAACCTTATGCAAAAACCTACCATGCGGTACTGTAATAAGTCCTCGGAGGCGAAAGTCCCTTCACCAGAATTCCTTTATTTACAAGATCCAACAATACTATACAGAGTGCTCTCAGTATGCAGTCTACATCAGGCGTGCAAAGGAACTGACACTGGGCGGCACGGTAGCACAGTGGTTAGCACTGCTGCTTCACAGCTCCAGGGACCTGGGTTCGATTCCCGTTTCGGGTCACTGTCTGTGTGGAGTTTGCACATTCTCCTCGTGTCTGCGTGGGTTTCCTCCGGGTGCTCCGGTTTCCTCCCACAGTCCAAAGATGTGCGAGTTAGGTTGATTGGCCATGCTAAAAATTGCCCTTAGTGTCCTGAGATGTGTAGGTTAGAGGGATTAGTGGGTAAATATGTAGGGGTAGGGCCTGGGTGGGATTGTGGTCGGTGCAGGCTCGATGGGCCAAATGGCCTCTTTCTGCACTGTAGGGTTTCTATGATTTCTTTCTATGATTTCTTCTGTTTAAGTACAGAGCCTAGGACTCCCTGATTGGACCATCTATTAGCCCCACTGTTTTTATTATTAAAACAGTTACAAATACAAAAGTACATTACATCAGCATCAACACCAAACAGTCATTTAAATACAATAGTACAAATAACATATCGTATTAACAAGCAGCTCGCAATAAGCCAACGAGTCACTATATGAACAGTACCAATGGCTAACGCCGTCCTTTAACCAATAATGAACAACTATTCCCTTGCACTAAGAAATGGTTAGTTGTCGGTTATCTTCAAATTTCCAGTGCGCTGCCCTCCACATTTTCCCCTTCCGAGGAGTCTGCTCTCTCTCTCCGAGGCTGACCCTCCGGGGGTCACACCACAGTAGAACAACAAACATCTCCATCACAATACAATGACCCATTGTGAGTCATCTGCGACCCTCTCGGGTTTCACACTCCTGGATTTTTGCCTGCCCGATTATCCGAGGGCTACTTTATCCAAGGGGGTACACTGTCCGGGCCACAGGCAATCCACAATGATAGATTATGAAACAACAATTAATATTAACGCAATAATATAAAAAGCAACTTTATTACGCTGGGAATAAACATTATAGATTATCTGCAGCCCCCCAGGGCATTGCCTCCTGGGTTATTTTCCTGCCAGGGGAAGTAACCCTCTGGAGGCACTTATGTCCAAGGGTTACACCTTACTGAATTTCGGCTAGAGGGGGGGCGGTGAGGGAGCCACCCCTGAGTACTCTATCAAGCCCTACCTTCTGGATTTTCGGCCAGGATGGTGGGGGAGGGAGGGGCTCCCCAGGGTACTTTGTCTGCATCACCTTCCGGACTTTTCCCCAGAGAATGGGGATCCTCTGGTTTTACAATGTCCAGGGCTTCACAAAGAACAAACAAAGAACAAAGAACAGTACAGCACAGGAAACAGGCCCTTCGGCCCTCCAACCTTCTGGAGCTGTCCTTCACCGGAGGTTACGCTATCTGGCGGGGGGGAGGGGGGGCGGCTGGGGGGGGGGCTTATCTTGCAACCTTCCGGGGGCTTCACCTTTAGCTTTCAGGGTTACGCCTTCTGGGATCGTAAAGCTCATCTGAATACTTCCAAGGTTCCACCCCGCTTGGCCAGATCTTCCAAGATTACGCCTGCTAGGGTTGCACCTTCCGGGGTTGAACCTTCCTGACTCACATTTTCCTGGGTACTCCTTCCTGGGTTGGGTCTTCTGGAGTTGCACCTTCCTGGGCCACGCCTTTCAGGACACAAGAGTCTCAACTGGAACATCACCTCTCAATTAGGCCCTTAAATAGGGAGTTCATATTCAACCAGGCCAACCTGCTTGAAGAAGAAAAGAAAAGCTTACAAAAGGTTCAGGGAGCTCGGTAATGTTAGAGATCTTGAAGAGTATACGTCTAATAGGAAGGATCTTAAGAAGGAAATTAGGAGAGCCAGAAGGGGTCATGAGAAGGCTTTGGCAGGCAGGATTAAGGAAAACCCCAAGGCATTCTACAAGTATGTGAAGAGCAAGAGGATAAGACGTGAAAGAATAGGACCTATCAAGTGTGACGGTGGGAAAGTTTGTATGGAACCGGAAGAAATAGCAGAGGTACTTAATGAATACTTTACTTCAGTATTCACTATGGAAAAGGATCTTGGTGGTTGTAGTGCAGACTTGCAGCGGACTGAAAAGCTTGAGCATGTAGATATTAAGAAAGAGGATGTGTTGGCGCTTTTGAAAAGCATCAAGTTAGATAAGTCGCCGGGACCTGATGGGATGTACCCCAGGCTACTGTTGGAGGCGAGGGAGGAGATTGCTGAGCCTCTGGCGATGATCTTTGCATCATCAATGGAGACGGGAGAGGTTCCGTAGGATTGGAGGATTGCGGATGTTGTTCCCTTATTCAAGAAAGGGAGTAGAGATAGCCCTGGAAATTATAGACCAGTGAGTCTAACCTCAGTGGTTGGTAAGTTGATGGAGAAGATCCTGAGAGGCAGGATTTATGAACATTTGGAGAGGTATAATATGATTAAGAATAGTCAGCATGGCTTTGTCAAAGGCAGATCATGCCTTACGAGCCTGATTGAATTTTTTGAGGATGTGACAAAACACATTGATGAAGGAAGAGCAGTAGATGTAGTATATATGGACTTCAGCAAGGCATTTGATAAGGTGCCCCATGCAAGGCTCATTGAGAAAGTGAGGGGGCATGGGATCCAAGGGGACATTGCTTTGTGGATCCAGAACTGGCTTGCCCACAAAAGGCAAAGAGTGGGTCATATTCTGCATGGAGGTCGGTCACCAGTGGAGTGCCCCAGGGATCTGTTCTGGGACCCTTACTCTTTGTGATTTTTATAAATGACCTGGATGAGGAAGTGGAGGGATGGGTTGGGAAGTTTGCTGATGACACAAAGGTTGGAGGTGTTGTGGATAGGGTGGAGGGATGTCAGAAGTTGCAGCGAGACATTGATAGGATGCAAGACTGGGCGGAGAAGTGGCAGATGAAGTTCAACCCAGATAAGTGTGAGGTGGTTCATTTTGGCAGGTCAAATACAGAGTGGAAGATCAGAAGGATCTTGGGGTCCGAGTTCATAGGACGCTCAAAGCAGCTGTGCAGGTTGAGGCTGTGGTTAAGAAGGTGTACTAGCCTTCATCAATCGAGGAATTGAGTTCAGGAGTTGTGAGATAATGTTGCAACTATATAAGATCCTGGTCACACCACACTTGGAGTACTGTGCTCAGTTCTGGTCGCCTCATTACAGGAAGGATGTGGAAGCAGTAGAAAGGGTGCAGAGAAGATTTACAAGGATGTTGCCTGGATTGGGGAGCATGCCTTATGAGGTTAGGTTGAGTGAGCTTGGCCTTTTCTCCTTGGAGAGACGAAGGATGAGGGGTGACCTGATAGAGGTGTATAAGATGTTGAGAGGTATTGATCGAGTGGATAGTCAGAGGCTTTTTCCCAGGGCTGAAATGGTTGCCACAAGAGGACACAGGTTTAAGGTGCTGGGGAGTGGGTACAGAGGAGATGTCAGGAGTAAGTTTTTCACTCAGAGGGTGGTGGGTGCGTGGAATGGGCTGCCGGCAACAGTGGTGGAGGTGGATTCGATAGGTTCTTTTAAGAGACTTTTAGATAAGTACATGGAACTTAGTAAGATAGAGGGTTATAGGTAAGCCTAATAATCGCTAAGGTAGGGACATGTTCGGCAAAACTTTGTGAGCTGAACGGCCTGTATTGTGCTGTAGTTTTTCTATGTTTCTAACCTCAATTGCATGGTTGATGTCATTACAGTACCTTGTCATTGCCTTGCTAAATCCATGCAGACAACATCACTGCACTGCCTTGTGGTGATATAAACAGGGCCTAGTTTTAAGGCTGATAAAATTGGATATCCTAAATTAAAGAATTGGACATATTGAAATCAAACACAGTCAAACCTCAGGCAGGCCAATCGTACAATACACAAATGTGTCTGGGCCTGACCCATCAACCACCCATCAAAGGTCGTTACACTCGACTTGAGACTTAGCAGGAGATCATGGCACCTCATTGAAATGCTTCGGTCTATTGTTAGAAGCCCAGATTGGGCCAGACTTTCTGTCACCAAGAGATCCTGTAGAAACCTTATCTGATAACAAGTTCAACAACATGGAGATGGACACCTGGGGGGCGTACCCTGGTGTCCTGTCAGGCAGACATCAAGAAACCCACTGGGTATTGGAACCCCCTCCTGGGACCTCATTGGCCGGAAGCCAGAGAAGTTTCTGGAAAGGCAAGCAGGCTGGGGATAAAGGGACACACTCAGAGGCACACTGCAGCGAAGACTCAATGAGGGAGGCAGTTGTGACCATTCGGAAGACTGACCAGAGAAGGAAGAAGCTGCCATCGAGACTCACCTACCTCATCTACCTTCTCGGTTACCCCTTCAAAAAACTCAATTAAATTTGAGAGACATTTTCCACTCACAAAGCCATGCTGACTGTCCCTAATCAGTCCTTGCTTCTCTAAATGCCTGTCGATCCTGTCTCTCAGAATACCTTCTGACAACTTACTCACTACAGATGTGAGGTCACTGGCCTGTAGTTCCCAGACTTTTCCCTGCAGCCTTTTTTAAACGAAGGCACAACATTTGCCACCCTCCAATCTTCAGACACCTCACCTGTGGCTGTCGATGATTCAAATATCTCTGCTAAGGGACCCACAATTTCCTTCCTGGCCTCCCACAATGTCCTGGGATACACTTCATCAGGTCCCAGGGATTTATCTACCTTGATGCGCTTTAAGGCTTCCAGGACCTCCTCTGTTATATGTACATTCCTCAAGACATCACTATTTATTTCCCCAAGTTCCCTAACATCTATGCCTTTTTCAACAGTAAATACTGATGAGAAATATTTATTTAGGATCTCACCCATCTCTTGTGGATCCGCACATGGATGACCTTGTTGATCCTTAAGAGGCCCGACTCTCTCCCGAGTTACTCTTTTGCCCTTTATGTATTTGTAGAAGCTCTTTGGATTCTCCTTTGCCTTATCTGCCAAAACAATCTCATGTCCCATTTGTGCCCTCTTGATTTCTCTCTGAACTCCACTCCTACACCCTCTATACTCTTCAAGGGATCCACTTGATCCCAGCTGCCTATGCATGTCATGTGCCTCCTCCTCCTTCTTGACCAGGGTTTCAATATCCCGAGTCATCCAGGGTTCCCAACTTCTACCAGCCTTGTCCTTCACTCTAAGAGGAATGTGCTTACCCTGAACTTTGGTTAACATGCTTTTGAAAGCCTCCCACTTACCAGACCTCCCTTTGCCTGCCAACAGACTCCTCCAATCAACTTTTGAAAGTTCCTGGTCTGATATCATTAAAATTGGCCTTTTCCCAATTTTGAATTTTAACTTTTGGGCCATCGCTATCTTAAAACTAATGGAATTATGGTCACTGGTCCTAAAGTGATCCCTCACTAACACTTCTGTCACCTGTCCTTCCTTCTTTCCCAAGAGGAGGTCAAGTTTTGCCCCTCTCTGGTCAGGCCATCCACATACTGAATGAGAAATTATTCCTGAATATACTCAACAAATTTCTCTCCATCCAACCCTCTAATACTATGGCTGTCCCATAGAAATCATAGAAACCCTACAGTGCAGAAGGAGGCCATTCGGCCCATCGAGTCTGCACCGACCACAATCCCACCCAGGCCCTACCCCCGCATATTTACCCACTAATCCCGCTAACCTACGCATCTCAGAACTCTAAGGGGCAATTTTTAACCTGGCCAATCAACCTAACCCGCACATCTTTGGACTGTGGGAGGAAACCGGAGCACCCGGAGGAAACCCACGCAGACACGAGGAGAATGTGCAAACTCCACACAGACAGTGACCCGAGCCGGGAATCGAACCCGGGACCCTGGAGCTGTGCTACCGTGCCGCCCCAGTCAATGTTGGGAAAGTTAAAATCTCCTACCACCCTATTTTTCTTGGAGCTCTCTGTAATCTCCTTACATATTTGCTCCTCAATTTCTAGCTACAGTACAACCCTATTAAAGTGATTTCCCTCTTCTTATTTCTGAGTTCTACCCATATAGACTCAGTGGGCAAACCCTCGGATATATCCCTTCTCGGTATTGCCGTGATGTTTTCCCTAATCTAAAGTGCAACTCCCCCTCCTCTCTTACCTCCTGTTCTATCTTTCCTATAGCATCTGTACCCTGGATCATTGAGCTGCCAGTCTTGTCCCTCCCTTAGCCATGTTTCAGTAATAGCTATAATATCCCAATCCCATGTACCCATCCATGACCTGAGTTCACCTGCCCGTCAGGTCTCTTGCATTGAAATAAATGCAGTTTAATCTGTACTTCCCTTGCTCTTTGTCCTGCTTTTGCCTGATCTGTCTAGTACTAGGATTACTGACACTGCCTTTACTATTTAATGTGCTGTCCTCAAACTTCTCTTCTGTCTCCCTACTGCTTTGGGTCTCACCTCCTCCTTGCCAAACTAGTTTAAAGCCTCCCGAGTGGCTCTAGGCATCCTCCCCTCCATTCAGGTGTAACCCGTCCCTCTTGAACAGGTCACCCCTTCCCCAGAATAGATCCCAATGATGCACAAATCTAAATTCCTGCACCAGCTCTCAAGCCACGCATTCATCTGCCTAATCTTCCTATTCCTACTTTTACAAGAACATGGCACCTTTGAGGTCCTGCCTTCTGTCTAATTCTCTATATACAATTCTTCAGGACCCCATCCCATTTCCTATCTGTATCGTTGGTACTAATATGAACAACGACCTCTGGCTGCTCACCCTTCCCCTTAAGAATGTCCTGCAACTGCTCAGAGATGTCCTTGACCCTGGCACCAGGGCAACACACCACAGAAATGCTTGTCAGTGCCTCTAACTAGCCAGACCCCTATTATTACTGCTCACTTGCTCTTTGCCTGATTCTGCTCTACAGCAGAACCAGGTGTGGTGCCACAGGCCTGGCTGCTGGGATCAGTATGGTTTGGAATGGAATTGGTATGAGTTTGGGTTTGGGATAGGGTTTTGTTTGGGATGGATTTGGGATCAGTTTGGGTTTGGGGTGGATTTGGGATCAGTTTGGGATGGAATTGGGATCAGTTTGGGAAGGGTTTGGTATCAGTTTGGGATGGATTTGGGATCAGTTTGGGATGGATTTGGGATCAGTTTGGGAAGGATTTGTGATCAGTTTGGGATGGATTTGGGATCAGTTTGGGAAGGATTTGTGATCAGTTTGGGATGGATTTGTGATCACTTTGGGATGGAATTGGGATCAGTTTGGGATGGATTTGGGGTCAGTTTGGGATGGATTTGGGGTCAGTTTGGGATGGATTTGGGGTCAGTTTGGGATGGATTTGGGGTCAGATTGGGATGGATTTGGGGTCAGTTTGGGATGGATTTGGGGTCAGTTTGGGATGGATTTGGGGTCAGTTTGGGATGGAATTGGGGTCAGTTTGGGATGGATTTGGGGTCAGTTTGGGATGGATTTGGGGTCAGTTTGGGATGGAATTGGGGTCAGTTTGGGATGGATTTGGGGTCAGTTTGGGATGGATTTGGGGTCAGTTTGGGATGGAATTGGGGTCAGTTTGGGATGGAATTGGGGTCAGTTTGGGATGGAATTGGGGTCAGTGTGGGATGGAATTGGGGTCAGTTTGGGATGGATTTGGGGTCAGTTTGGGATGGAATTGGGGTCAGTTTGGGATGGAATTGGGGTCAGTTTGGGATAGAATTGGGGTCAGTTTGGGATGGAATTTGGGTCAGTTTGGGATGGAATTGGGGTCAGTTTGGGATGGAATTGGGATCAGTTTGGGATGGAATTGGGATCAGTTTGGGATGAATTTGGGGTCAGTTTGGGATGGATTTGGGGTCAGTTTGGGATGGAATTGGGATCAGTTTGGGATGGAATTGGGATCAGTTTGGGATGGAATTGGGATCAGTTTGGGATGAATTTGGGGTCAGTTTGGGATGGATTTGGGGTCAGTTTGGGATGGATTTGGGGTCAGTTTGGGATGGATTTGGGGTCAGTTTGGGATCTCTCCCCCCCTTCCCTTTCCTACTCTTCCATCATCCACTGAGCAACATCCAATCAGCAGCGAGGAGAATGGCTTTTAAACAAAGAGTGCCGGAGCTCACAGCACCTCTTTCAGTCAAATGCGAGATCAATGCGCTGAATATAAACAGACGTTCATTACTTTCCCACCCAGCTCCATTTCAGCCTCTTAGTGTGTTGTGCCATCGATGCAGAGTGGGCAGAGTTTGGTTCGAGACCATTACACGCTGCGTTTTTGGGGGCAACGGCTGTGCAAGTGCGCGGACTGGTTGGTGCGCGGAGGGAGCAGGCAGAGGCGGTGCTGCGCTGTTTCAGAGCGAGACGGAGCAACGGAAAAAAAGCTGAAGATCCGGGGGCGCCTGGACACCGAGATCCGCGCGGGGCCGCGGGCACCTGGACACCGAGATCCGCGCGGAGCCGCGGGCGCCTGGACACCGAGATCCGCGCGGAGCCGCGGGCGCCTCGACACCGAGATCCGCGCGAGGCCGCGGGCGCCTGGACACCGAGATCCGCGCGAGGCCGCGGGCGCCTGGACACCGAGATCCGCGCGAGGCCGCGGGCGCCTGGACACCGAGATCCGCGCGAGGCCGCGGGCGCCTGGACACCGAGATCCGCGCGAGGCCGCGGGCGCCTGGACACCGAGATCCGCGCGAGGCCGCGGGCGCCTCGACACCGAGATCCGCGCGAGGCCGCGGGCGCCTCGACACCGAGATCCGTGCGGAGCCGCGGGCGCCAGTAACCGTCAGCCGACGCCGCTCCGCTGCCACCGCCCCAAGGCAGAGCCCAGACTAACCGGAGCCGGCAGCGCCATGAATCCAGTGGTAGAGTTCATCCCTCCGCCCGAGTGCCCCGTGTTCGAGCCCACTCGAGAGGAGTTCGCCGATCCCTTCAGCTTCATCGATAAGATCCGGCCAATCGCCGAGAGGACCGGCATCTGCAAGGTCCGCCCGCCCCAGGTGAGGCTCCGGCGGCGGCGGGGAGAAGTCCTCCCTTTCCAAACTTCCAGGATGAAAGCAAAGTTTCAACATGGCGGAAAGAGCCATGACTTCCTTTGTGTTGGGCGGGGGGGGGGTGGAGGGTGAGGAGGGCGGGGGGGGGGTGGAGGGTGAGGAGGGCGGGGGGGGGTGAGGAGGGCCGGGGGGGGGTGGAGGGTGAGGAGGGCGGGGGGGGGGTGGAGGGTGAGGAGGGCGGGGGGGGGGTGAGGAGGGCCGGGGGGGGGGGGGGGGGTGGAGGGTGAGGAGGGCGGGGGGGGTGGAGGGTGAGGAGGGCGGGGGGGGGTGGAGGGTGAGGAGGGCGGGGGGGGGTGGAGGGTGAGGAGGGCGGGGGGGGGGTGGAGGGTGAGGAGGGCGGGGGGGGGGTGGAGGGTGAGGAGGGCGGGGGGGGGGTGGAGGGTGAGGAGGGGGGGGGTGGAGGGTGAGGAGGGGGGGGTGGAGGGTGAGGAGGGGGGGGGGTGGAGGGTGAGGAGGGGGGGGGTGGAGGGTGAGGAGGGGGGGGGTGGAGGGTGAGGAGGGCGGGGGGGGTGTGTGTGGAGGGTGAGGAGGGGGGGGGTGGAGGGTGAGGAGGGGGGGGGGGGTGGAGGGTGAGGAGGGGGGGGGGGGTGGAGGGTGAGGAGGGGGGGGGGTGGAGGGTGAGGAGGGGGGGGTGGAGGGTGAGGAGGGGGGGGGGGTGGAGGGTGAGGAGGGGGGGGGGTGGAGGGTGAGGAGGGGGGGGTGAGGAGGGGGGGGTGAGGAGGGGGGGGGGGGGGTGGAGGGTGAGGAGGGCGGGGGGTGTGTGGAGGGTGAGGAGGGGGGGGGTGTGTGGAGGGTGAGGAGGGGGGGGGGGTGTGGAGGGTGAGGAGGGCGGGGGGGGGGTGTGGAGGGTGAGGAGGGCGGGGGGCGGGGGGGGTGGAGGGGGGAGGAGGGCGGGGGGGGGTGGAGGGTGAGGAGGGCGGGGGGGGGTGGAGGGTGAGGAGGGCGGGGGGGGAGGGAGAGGGCGGGGGGG